>NC_053395.1:235140248-235209705 GCF_905171765.1 Bufo bufo
CCATATTCAGGGGAGAGGATGACTGTAGGACAGGAGAATACAGTCTATTGCCCCCTGTTATCAGCCATTTCAGGGGAGAGGATGACTGTAGGAACAGGGAGAATACAATCTATTGCCTCCTGTTATCAGCCATTTCAGGGGGAGGATGACTGTAGGACAGGAGAATAGAGTCTATTGCTCCGTTATCAGCCATTTCAGGGGAGAGGATGACTGTAGGACAGGAGAATACAGTCTATTGCTCCCTGTTATCAGCCATTTCAGGGGAGAGGATGACTGTAGGACAGGAGAATACAGTCTATTGCCCCCTGTTATCAGCCATTTCAGGGGGGATGACTGTAGGACAGGAGAATACAGTCTATTGCTCCCTGGTATCAGCCATTTCAGGGGAGAGGATGACTGTAGGACAGGAGAATACAGTCTATTGCCCCCTGTTATCAGCCATTTCAGGGGAGAGGATGACTGTAGGACAGGAGAATACAATCTATTGCCTCCTGTTATCAGCCATTTCAGGGGAGAGGATGACTGTAGGACAGGAGAATACAGTCTATTGCTCCCTGTTATCAGACATTTCAGGGGAGAAGATGACTGTAGGACAGGAGAATACAGTCTATTGCTCCCTGTTATCAGCCATTTCAGGGGAGAGGATGACTGTAGGACAGGAGAATAGAGGCTATTGTCCCCTGTTATCAGACATTTCAGGGGAGAGGATGACTGTAGGACAGGAGAATACAATCTATTGCCCCCTGTTATCAGCCATTTCAGGGGAGAGGATGACTGTAGGACAGGAGAATACAGTCTATTGCCCCCTGTTATCAGCCATTTCAGGGGAGGGGATGACTGTAGGACAGGAGAATACAGTCTATTGCCCCCTGTTATCAGCCATTTCAGGGGAGGGGATGACTGTAGGACAGGAGAATACAGTCTATTGTCCCCTGTTATCAGACATTTCAGGGGAGAGGATGACTGTAGGACAGGAGAATACAATCTATTGCCTCCTGTTATCAGCCATTTCAGGGGAGAGGATGACTGTAGGACAGGAGAATACAATCTATTGCCTCCTGTTATCAGCCATTTCAGGGGAGAGGATGACTGTAGGACAGGAGAATACAGTCTATTGCCCCCTGTTATCAGACATTTCAGGGGAGAGGATGACTGTAGGACAGGAGAATACAGTCTATTGCTCCCTGTTATCAGCCATGTCAGGGGAGAGGATGACTGTAGGACAGGAGAATACAGTCTATTGCCCCCTGTTATCAGACATTTCAGGGGAGAGGATGACTGTAGGACAGGAGAATACAGTCTATTGCTCCCTGTTATCAGCCATTTCAGGGGAGAGGATGACTGTAGGACAGGAGAATACAGTCTATTGCCCCTGTTATCAGCCATTTCAGAGGAGAGGATGACTGTAGGACAGGAGAATACGGTCTATTGCCCCCTGTTATCAGCCATTTCAGGGGAGAGGATGACTGTAGGACAGGAGAATACAGTCTATTGCTCCCTGTTATCAGCCATTTCAGGGGAGAGGATGACTGTAGGACAGGAGAATACAATCTATTGCCCCCTGTTATCAGCCATTTCAGGGGAGAGGATGACTGTAGGACAGGAGAATACAGTCTATTGCCCCCTGTTATCAGCCATTTCAGGGGAGAGGATGACTGTAGGACAGGAGAATACAGTCTATTACCCCTGTTATCAGCCATTTCAGGGGAGAGGATGACTGTAGGACAGGAGAATACAGTCTATTGCCCCCTGTTATCAGCCATTTCAGGGGAGAGGATGACTGTAGGACAGGAGAATACAGTCTATTGCCTCCTGTTATCAGCCATTTCAGGGGAGAGGATGACTGTAGGACAGGAGAATACAGTCTTTTGCCCCCTGTAACAGACATTTCAGGGGAGAGGATGACTGTAGGACAGGAGAATACAATCTATTGCTCCCTGTTATCAGCCATTTCAGGGGAGAGGATGACTGTAGGACAGGAGAATACAGTCTATTGCTCCCTGTTATCAGCCATTTCAGGGGAGAGGATGACTGTAGGACAGGAGAATACAGTCTATTGCCCCCTGTTATCAGCCATTTCAGGGGAGAGGATGACTGTAGGACAGGAGAATACAGTCTATTGCCCCCTGTTATCAGCCATTTCAGGGGAGAGGATGACAGTAGGACAGGAGAATACAATCTATTGCCCCCTGTTATCAGCCATTTCAGGGGAGAGTATGACTGTAGGACAGGAGAATACAGTCTATTGCCCCCTGTTATCAGCCATTTCAGGAGAGAGGATGACTGTAGGACAGGAGAATACAGTCTATTGCCCCCTGTTATCAGACATTTCAGGGGAGAGGATGACTGTAGGACAGGAGAATACTATCTATTGCTCCCTGTTATCAGCCATTTCAGGGGAGAGGATGACTGTAGGACAGGAGAATACAATCTATTGCTCCCTGTTATCAGCCATTTCAGGGGAGAGGATGACTGTAGGACAGGAGAATACAGTCTATTGCCCCCTGTTATCAGCCATTTCAAGGGAGAGGATGACTGTAGGACAGGAGAATACAGTCTATTGCCCCCTGTTATCAGCCATTTCAGGGGAGAGGATGACTGTAGGACAGGAGAATACAGTCTATTGCTCCCTGTTATCAGCCATTTCAGGGGAGAGGATGACTGTAGGACAGGAGAATACAGTCTATTGCCCCCTGTTATCAGACATTTCAGGGGAGAGGATGACTGTAGGACAGGAGAATACAGTCTATTGCCCCCTGTTATCAGCCATTTCAGGGGAGAGGATGACTGTAGGACAGGAGAATACAATCTATTGCCTCCTGTTATCAGCCATTTCAGGGGAGAGGATGACTGTAGGACAGGAGAATACAGTCTATTGTCCCTGTTATCAGCCATTTCAGGGGAGAGGATGACTGTAGGACAGGAGAATACAGTCTATTGCCCCCTGTTATCAGCCATTTCAGGGGAGAGGATGACTGTAGGACAGGAGAATACAATCTATTGCTCCCTGTTATCAGCCATTTCAGGGGAGAGGATGACTGTAGGACAGGAGAATACAGTCTATTGCTCCCTGTTATCAGCCATTTCAGAGGAGAGGATGACTGTAGGACAGGAGAATACAATCTATTGCCTCCTGTTATCAGCCATTTCAGGGGAGAGGATGACTGTAGGACAGGAGAATACAATCTATTGCCCCCTGTTATCAGCCATTTCAGGGGAGAGGATGACTGTAGGACAGGAGAATACAGTCTATTGCCCCCTGTTATCAGCCATTTCAGGGGAGGGGATGACTGTAGGACAGGAGAATACAGTCTATTACTCCCTGTTATCAGCCATTTCAGGAGAGAGGATGACTGTAGGACAGGAGAATACAGTCTATTGCCCCCTGTTATCAGCCATTTCAGGGGAGAGGATGACTGTAGGACAGGAGAATACAGTCTATTGTCCCTGTTATCAGCCATTTCAGGGGAGAGGATGACTGTAGGACAGGAGAATACAATCTATTGCTCCCTGTTATCAGCCATGTCAGGGGAGAGGATGACTGTAGGACAGGAGAATAGAGGCTATTGTCCCCTGTTATCAGACATTTCAGGGGAGAGGATGACTGTAGGACAGGAGAATACAATATATTGCCCCCTGTTATCAGCCATTTCAGGGGAGAGGATGACTGTAGGACAGGAGAATACAGTCTATTGCCCCCTGTTATCAGCCATTTCAGGGGAGGGGATGACTGTAGGACAGGAGAATACAGTCTATTGCCCCCTGTTATCAGCCATTTCAGGGGAGGGGATGACTGTAGGACAGGAGAATACAGTCTATTACTCCCTGTTATCAGCCATTTCAGGGGAGAGGATGACTGTAGGACAGGAGAATACAGTCTATTGCCCCCTGTTATCAGCCATTTCAGGGGAGAGGATGACTGTAGGACAGGAGAATACAGTCTATTGCCTCCTGTTATCAGCCATTTCAGGGGAGAGGATGACTGTAGGACAGGAGAATACAGTCTTTTGCCCCCTGTAACAGACATTTCAGGGGAGAGGATGACTGTAGGACAGGAGAATACAATCTATTGCTCCCTGTTATCAGCCATTTCAGGGGAGAGGATGACTGTAGGACAGGAGAATACAGTCTATTGCTCCCTGTTATCAGCCATTTCAGGGGAGAGGATGACTGTAGGACAGGAGAATACAGTCTATTGCCCCCTGTTATCAGCCATTTCAGGGGAGAGGATGACTGTAGGACAGGAGAATACAGTCTATTGCCCCCTGTTATCAGCCATTTCAGGGGAGAGGATGACTGTAGGACAGGAGAATACAATCTATTGCCCCCTGTTATCAGCCATTTCAGGGGAGAGTATGACTGTAGGACAGGAGAATACAGTCTATTGCCCCCTGTTATCAGCCATTTCAGGAGAGAGGATGACTGTAGGACAGGAGAATACAGTCTATTGCCCCCTGTTATCAGACATTTCAGGGGAGAGGATGACTGTAGGACAGGAGAATACTATCTATTGCTCCCTGTTATCAGCCATTTCAGGGGAGAGGATGACTGTAGGACAGGAGAATACAATCTATTGCTCCCTGTTATCAGCCATTTCAGGGGAGAGGATGACTGTAGGACAGGAGAATACAGTCTATTGCCCCCTGTTATCAGCCATTTCAAGGGAGAGGATGACTGTAGGACAGGAGAATACAGTCTATTGCCCCCTGTTATCAGCCATTTCAGGGGAGAGGATGACTGTAGGACAGGAGAATACAGTCTATTGCTCCCTGTTATCAGCCATTTCAGGGGAGAGGATGACTGTAGGACAGGAGAATACAGTCTATTGCCCCCTGTTATCAGACATTTCAGGGGAGAGGATGACTGTAGGACAGGAGAATACAGTCTATTGCCCCCTGTTATCAGCCATTTCAGGGGAGAGGATGACTGTAGGACAGGAGAATACAATCTATTGCCTCCTGTTATCAGCCATTTCAGGGGAGAGGATGACTGTAGGACAGGAGAATACAGTCTATTGTCCCTGTTATCAGCCATTTCAGGGGAGAGGATGACTGTAGGACAGGAGAATACAGTCTATTGCCCCCTGTTATCAGCCATTTCAGGGGAGAGGATGACTGTAGGACAGGAGAATACAATCTATTGCTCCCTGTTATCAGCCATTTCAGGGGAGAGGATGACTGTAGGACAGGAGAATACAGTCTATTGCTCCCTGTTATCAGCCATTTCAGAGGAGAGGATGACTGTAGGACAGGAGAATACAATCTATTGCCTCCTGTTATCAGCCATTTCAGGGGAGAGGATGACTGTAGGACAGGAGAATACAGTCTATTGCCCCCTGTTATCAGCCATTTCAGGGGAGAGGATGACTGTAGGACAGGAGAATACAGTCTATTGCTCCCTGTTATCAGCCATTTCAGGGGAGAGGATGACTGTAGGACAGGAGAATACAGTCTATTGCCCCCTGTTATCAGCCATTTCAGAGGAGAGGATGACTGTAGGACAGGAGAATATAGTCTATTGCCCCCTGTTATCAGCCATTTCAGAGTAGAGGATGACTGTAGGACAGGAGAATACAGTCTATTGCTCCCTGTTATCAGCCATTTCAGGGGAGAGGATGACTGTAGGACAGGAGAATACAGTCTATTGCCCCCTGTTATCAGCCATTTCAGGGGAGAGGATGACTGTAGGACAGGAGAATACAGTCTATTGCCCCCTGTTATCAGCCATTTCAGGGGAGAGGATGACTGTAGGACAGGAGAATACAGTCTATTGCCCCCTGTTATCAGCCATTTCAGAGGAGAGGATGACTGTAGGACAGGAGAATACAATCTATTGCCCCCTGTTATCAGCCATTTCAGGGGAGAGGATGACTGTAGGACAGGAGAATACAGTCTATTGCTCCCTGTTATCAGCCATTTCAGGGGAGAGGATGACTGTAGGACAGGAGAATACAGTCTATTGCCCCCTGTTATCAGCCATTTCAGAGGAGAGGATGACTGTAGGACAGGAGAATATAGTCTATTGCCCCCTGTTATCAGCCATTTCAGAGTAGAGGATGACTGTAGGACAGGAGAATACAGTCTATTGCTCCCTGTTATCAGCCATTTCAGGGGAGAGGATGACTGTAGGACAGGAGAATACAGTCTATTGCCCCCTGTTATGAGCCATTTCAGGGGGGAGGGGATGACCGTAGGACAGGAGAATACAGTCTATTTCCCCCTGTTATCAGCCATTTCAGGGGAGAGGATGACCGTAGGACAGGAGAATACAGTCTATTGCCCCCTGTTATCAGCCATTTCAGGGAAGAGGATGACTGTAGGACAGGAGAATACAGTCTATTGCTCCCTGTTATCAGCCATTTCAGGGGAGAGGATGACTGTAGGACAGGAGGATACAGTCTATTGCTCCCTGTTATCAGCCATTTCAGGGGAGAGGATGACTGTAGGACAGGAGAATACAATCTATTGCCCCCTGTTATCAGCCATTTCAGGGGAGAGGATGACTGTAGGACAGGAGAATACAGTCTATTGCCCCCTGTTATCAGCCATTTCAGGGGAGAGGATGACTGTAGGACAGGAGAATACAGTCTATTGCCCCCTGTTATCAGCCATTTCAGGGGAGAGGATGACTGTAGGACAGGAGAATACAGTCTATTGCTCCCTGTTATCAGCCATTTCAGGGGAGAAGATGACTGTAGGACAGGAGAATACAGTCTATTGCTCCCTGTTATCAGCCATTTCAGGGGAGAGGATGACTGTAGAACAGGAGAATACAGTCTATTGCCCCTGTTATCAGCCATTTCAGGGGAGAGGATGACTGTAGGACAGGAGAATACAGTCTATTGCTCCCTGTTATCAGACATTTCAGGGGAGAGGATGACTGTAGGACAGGAGAATACAATCTATTGCTCCCTGTTATCAGCCATTTCAGGGGAGAGGATGACTGTAGAACAGGAGAATACAGTCTATTGCTCCCTGTTATCAGCCATTTCAGGGGAGAGGATGACTGTAGGACAGGAGAATACAGTCTATTGCCCCCTGTTATCAGCCATTTCAGGGGGGAGAGGATGACTGTAGGACAGGAGAATACAGTCTATTGCTCACTGTTATCAGCCATTTCAGGGGAGAGGATGACTGTAGGACAGGAGAATACAGTCTATTGCTCCCTGTTATCAGCCATTTCAGGGGAGAGGATGACTGTAGGACAGGAGAATACAGTCTATTGCTCCCTGTTATCAGCCATTTCAGGGGAGAGGATGACTGTAGGACAGGAGAATACAGTCTATTGCCCCCTGTTATCAGCCATTTCAGGGGAGAGGATGACTGTAGGACAGGAGAATACAGTCTATTGCCCCCTGTTATCAGCCATTTCAGGGGAGAGGAATGACTGTAGGACAGGAGAATACAGTCTATTGCTCCCTGTTATCAGCCATTTCAGGGGAGAGGATGACTGTAGGACAGGAGAATACAGTCTATTGCTCCCTGTTATCAGCCATTTCAGGGGAGAGGATGACTGTAGGACAGGAGAATACAGTCTATTGCCCCCTGTTATCAGCCATTTCAGGGGAGAGGATGACTGTAGGACAGGAGAATACAGTCTATTGCTCCCTGTTATCAGCCATTTCAGGGAGAGGATGACTGTAGGACAGGAGAATACAGTCTATTGCTCCCTGTTATCAGCCATTTCAGGGGAGAGGATGACTGTAGGACAGGAGAATACAGTCTATTGCCTCCTGTTATCAGCCATTTCAGGGGAGAGGATGACTGTAGGACAGGAGAATACAGTCTATTGCCCCTGTTATCAGCCATTTCAGAGGGGAGAGGATGACTGTAGGACAGGAGAATACAGTCTATTGCTCCCTGTTATCAGCCATTTCAGGGGAGAGGATGACTGTAGGACAGGAGAATACAGTCTATTGCTCCCTGTTATCAGCCATTTCAGGGGAGAGGATGACTGTAGGACAGGAGAATACAGTCTATTGCCCCCTGTTATCAGCCATTTCAGGGGAGAGGATGACTGTAGGACAGGAGAATACAGTCTATTGCTCCCCTGTTATCAGCCATTTCAGGGGAGAGGATGACTGTAGGACAGGAGAATACAGATCTATTGCCCCTGTTATCAGCCATTTCAGGGGAGAGGATGACTGTAGGACAGGAGAATACAATCTATTGCCCCTGTTATCAGCCATTTCAGGGGAGAGGATGACTGTAGGACAGGAGAATACAGTCTATTGCTCCCTGTTATCAGCCATTTCAGGGGAGAGGATGACTGTAGGACAGGAGAATACAGTCTATTGCCCCTGTTATCAGCCATTTCAGGGGAGAGGATGACTGTAGGACAGGAGAATACAGTCTATTGCCCCCTGTTATCAGCCATTTCAGGGGAGAGGATGACTGTAGGACAGGAGAATACAGTCTATTGCCCCTGTTATCAGCCATTTCAGGGGAGAGGATGACTGTAGGACAGGAGAATACAGTCTATTGCCCCTGTTATCAGCCATTTCAGGGGAGAGGATGACTGTAGGACAGGAGAATACAGTCTATTGCCTCCCTGTTATCAGCCATTTCAGGGGAGAGGATGACTGTAGGACAGGAGAATACAGTCTATTGCTCCCTGTTATCAGACATTTCAGGGGAGAGGATGACTGTAGGACAGGAGAATACAGTCTATTGCTCCCTGTTATCAGCCATTTCAGGGGAGAGGATGACTGTAGGACAGGAGAATACAATCTATTGCCCCCTGTTATCAGCCATTTCAGGGGAGAGGATGACTGTAGGACAGGAGAATACAGTCTATTGCCCCCTGTTATCAGCCATTTCAGGGGAGAGGATGACTGTAGGACAGGAGAATACAGTCTATTGCTCCCTGTTATCAGCCATGTCAGGGGAGTGGATGACTGTAGGACAGGAGAATACAGTCTATTGCCCCCTGTTATCAGACATTTCAGGGGAGAGGATGACTGTATGGACAGGAGAATACAGTCTATTGCTCCCTGTTATCAGCCATTTCAGGGGAGAGGATGACTGTAGGACAGGAGAATACAGTCTATTGCCCCTGTTATCAGCCATTTCAGAGGAGAGGATGACTGTAGGACAGGAGAATACAGTCTATTGCCCCCTGTTATCAGCCATTTCAGGGGAGAGGATGACTGTAGGACAGGAGAATACAGTCTATTGCCCCCTGTTATCAGCCATTTCAGGGGAGAGGATGACTGTAGGACAGGAGAATACAGTCTATTGCCCCCTGTTATCAGCCATTTCAGGGGAGAGGATGACTGTAGGACAGGAGAATACAGTCTATTGCCCCCTGTTATCAGCCATTTCAGGGGAGAGGATGACTGTAGGACAGGAGAATACAGTCTATTGCCCCCTGTTATCAGCCATTTTCAGGGGAGAGGATGACTGTAGGACAGGAGAATACAGTCTATTGCCCCCTGTTATCAGCCATTTCAGGGGTAGAGGATGACTGTAGGA
This sequence comes from Bufo bufo, assembly GCF_905171765.1. NCBI lineage: Eukaryota > Metazoa > Chordata > Amphibia > Anura > Bufonidae > Bufo > Bufo bufo. The sequence continues at coordinate 235,149,722 of NC_053395.1, forward strand.
CAGGAGAATACAGTCTATTGCCTCCTGTTATCAGCCATTTCAGGGGAGAGGATGACTGTAGGACAGGAGAATACAGTCTATTGCTCCCTGTTATCAGCCATTTCAGGGGAGAGGATGACTGTAGGACAGGAGAATACAAGTCTATTGCTCCCTGTTATCAGCCATTTCAGGGGAGAGGATGACTGTAGGACAGGAGAATACAGTCTATTGCCCCCTGTTATCAGCCATTTCAGGGAGAGGATGACTGTAGGACAGGAGAATACAGTCTATTGCCCCCTGTTATCAGCCATTTCAGGGGAGAGGATGGACTGTAGGACAGGAGAATACAGTCTATTGCCCCCTGTTATCAGCCATTTCAGGGGAGAGGATGACTGTAGGACAGGAGAATACAGTCTATTGCCCCCTGTTATCAGCCATTTCAGGGGAGAGGATGACTGTAGGACAGGAGAATACAGTCTATTGCCCCCTGTTATCAGACATTTCAGGGGAGAGGATGACTGTAGGACAGGAGAATACAGTCTATTGCCCCCTGTTATCAGCCATTTCAGGGGAGAGGATGACTGTAGGACAGGAGAATACAGTCTATTGCTCCCTGTTATCAGCCATTTCAGGGGAGAGGATGACTGTAGGACAGGAGAATACAATCTATTGCTCCCTGTTATCAGCCATTTCAGGGGAGAGGATGACTGTAGGACAGGAGAATACAGTCTATTGCCCCCTGTTATCAGCCATTTCAGGGGAGAGGATGACTGTAGGACAGGAGAATACAGTCTATTGCCCCCTGTTATCAGCCATTTCAGGGGAGAGGATGACTGTAGGACAGGAGAATACAGTCTATTGCCCCTGTTATCAGCCATTTCAGGGGAGAGGATGACTGTAGGACAGGAGAATACAGTCTATTGCCCCTGTTATCAGCCATTTCAGGGGAGAGGGATGACTGTAGGACAGGAGAATACAGTCTATTGCTCCCTGTTATCAGCCATTTCAGGGGAGAGGATGACTGTAGGACAGGAGAATACAGTCTATTGCCCCTGTTATCAGCCATTTCAGGGGAGAGGATGACTGTAGGACAGGAGAATACAGTCTATTGCTCCCTGTTATCAGCCATTTCAGGGGAGAGGATGACTGTAGGACAGGAGAATACAATCTATTGCCTCCTGTTATCAGCCATTTCAGGGGAGAGGATGACTGTAGGACAGGAGAATACAGTCTATTGCTCCCCTGTTATCAGCCATTTCAGGGGAGAGGATGACTGTAGGACAGGAGAATACAGTCTATTGCCCCCTGTTATCAGCCATTTCAGGGGAGAGGATGACTGTAGGACAGGAGAATACAGTCTATTGCTCCCTGTTATCAGCCATTTCAGGGAGAGAGGATGACTGTAGGACAGGAGAATACAGTCTATTGCCCCCTGTTATCAGCCATTTCAGGGGAGAGGATGACTGTAGGACAGGAGAATACAGTCTATTGTCCCTGTTATCAGCCATTTCAGGGAGAGGATGACTGTAGGACAGGAGAATACAGTCTATTGCCCCCTGTTATCAGCCATTTCAGGGGAGAGGATGACTGTAGGACAGGAGAATAGAGGCTATTGTCCCCTGTTATCAGACATTTCAGGGGAGAGGATGACTGTAGGACAGGAGAATACAATATATTGCCCCCTGTTATCAGCCATTTCAGGGGAGAGGATGACTGTAGGACAGGAGAATACAATCTATTGCCCCTGTTATCAGCCATTTCAGGGGAGGGGATGACTGTAGGACAGGAGAATACAGTCTATAGCCCCCTGTTATCAGCCATTCAGGGGAGGGATGACTGTAGGACAGGAGAATACAGTCTATTACTCCCTGTTATCAGCCATTTCAGGGGAGAGGATGACTGTAGGACAGGAGAATACAGTCTATTGCCCCCTGTTATCAGCCATTTCAGGGGAGAGGATGACTGTTAGGACAGGAGAATACAGTCTATTGCCTCCTGTTATCAGCCATTTCAGGGGAGAGGATGACTGTAGGACAGGAGAATACAGTCTATTGCCCCCTGTTATCAGACATTTCAGGGAGAGGATGGACTGTAGGACAGGAGAATACAGTCTATTGCTCCCTGTTATCAGCCATTTCAGGGGAGAGGATGACTGTAGGACAGGAGAATACTGTCTATTGCTCCCTGTTATCAGCCATTTCAGGGGAGAGGATGACTGTAGGACAGGAGAATACAGTCTATTGCTCCCTGTTATCAGCCATTTCAGGGGGAGAGGATGACTGTAGGACAGGAGAATACAGTCTATTGCCCCCTGTTATCAGCCATTTCAGGGGAGAGGATGACTGTAGGACAGGAGAATACAATCTATTGCCCCCTGTTATCAGCCATTTCAGGGGAGAGTATGACTGTAGGACAGGAGAATACAGTCTATTGCCCCCTGTTATCAGCCATTTCAGGAGAGAGGATGACTGTAGGACAGGAGAATACAGTCTATTGCCCCCTGTTATCAGACATTTCAGGGGAGAGGATGACTGTAGGACAGGAGAATACTAGTCTATTGCTCCCTGTTATCAGCCATTTCAGGGGAGAGGATGACTGTAGGACAGGAGAATACAATCTATTGCTCCCTGTTATCAGCCATTTCAGGGAGAGGATGACTGTAGGACAGGAGAATACAGTCTATTGCCCCCTGTTATCAGCCATTTCAGGGGAGAGGATGACTGTAGGACAGGAGAATACAGTCTATTGCCCCCTGTTATCAGCCATTTCAGGGGAGAGGATGACTGTAGGACAGGAGAATACAGTCTATTGCTCCCTGTTATCAGCCATTTCAGGGGAGAGGATGACTGTAGGACAGGAGAATACAGTCTATTGCCCCCTGTTATCAGACATTTCAGGGGAGAGGATGACTGTAGGACAGGAGAATACAGTCTATTGCCCCCTGTTATCAGCCATTTCAGGGGAGAGGATGACTGTAGGACAGGAGAATACAATCTATTGCCTCCTGTTATCAGCCATTTCAGGGAGGGAGGATGACTGTAGGACAGGAGAATACAGTCTATTGTCCCTGTTATCAGCCATTTCAGGGGAGAGGATGACTGTAGGACAGGAGAATACAGTCTATTGCCCCTGTTATCAGCCATTTCAGGGGAGATGACTGTAGGACAGGAGAATACAATCTATTGCTCCCTGTTATCAGCCATTTCAGGGGAGAGGATGACTGTAGGACAGGAGAATACAGTCTATTGCTCCCTGTTATCAGCCATTTCAGAGGAGAGGATGACTGTAGGACAGGAGAATACAATCTATTGCCTCCTGTTATCAGCCATTTCAGGGGAGAGGATGACTGTAGGACAGGAGAATACAATCTATTGCCCCTGTTATCAGCCATTTCAGGGGAGAGGATGACTGTAGGACAGGAGAATACAGTCTATTGCCCCCTGTTATCAGCCATTTCAGGGGAGGGGATGACTGTAGGACAGGAGAATACAGTCTATTGCTCCCTGTTATCAGCCATTTCAGGAGAGAGGATGACTGTAGGACAGGAGAATACAGTCTATTGCCCCTGTTATCAGCCATTTCAGGGGAGAGGATGACTGTAGGACAGGAGAATACAGTCTATTGTCCCTGTTATCAGCCATTTCAGGGGAGAGGATGACTGTAGGACAGGAGAATACAAGTCTATTGCTCCCTGTTATCAGCCATTTCAGGGGAGAGGATGACTGTAGGACAGGAGAATACAGTCTATTGTCCCCCTGTTATCAGACATTTCAGGGGAGAGGATGACTGTAGGACAGGAGAATACAATATATTGCCTCCCTGTTATCAGCCATTTCAGGGGAGAGGATGACTGTAGGACAGGAGAATACAGTCTATTGCCCCCTGTTATCAGCCATTTCAGGGGAGAGGATGACTGTAGGACAGGAGAATACAGTCTATTGCCCCCTGTTATCAGCCATTTCAGGGGAGGGGATGACTGTAGGACAGGAGAATACAGTCTATTGTCCCCTGTTATCAGCCATTTCAGGGGAGAGGATGACTGTAGGACAGGAGAATACAATCTATTGCTCCCTGTTATCAGCCATTTCAGGGGAGAGGATGACTGTAGGACAGGAGAATACAGTCTATTGCTCCCTGTTATCAGCCATTTCAGGGGAGAGGATGACTGTAGGACAGGAGAATACAGTCTATTGCTCCCTGTTATCAGCCATTTCAGGGGAGAGGATGACTGTAGGACAGGAGAATACAATCTATTGCCCCCTGTTATCAGCCATTTCAGGGGAGAGGATGACTGTAGGACAGGAGAATACAGTCTATTGCTCCCTGTTATCAGCCATTTCAGGGGAGAGGATGACTGTAGGACAGGAGAATACAGTCTATTGCTCCCTGTTATCAGCCATTTCAGGGAGAGGATGACTGTAGGACAGGAGAATACAATCTATTGCCTCCTGTTATCAGCCATTTCAGGGGAGAGGATGACTGTAGGACAGGAGAATACAGTCTATTGCCTCCTGTTATCAGCCATTTCAGGGGAGAGGATGACTGTAGGACAGGAGAATACAGTCTATTGTCCCTGTTATCAGCCATTTCAGGGGAGAGGATGACTGTAGGACAGGAGAATACAATCTATTGCTCCCTGTTATCAGCCATGTCAGGGGAGAGGATGACTGTAGGACAGGAGAATACAGTCTATTGCCCCCTGTTATCAGCCATTTCAGGGAGAGGATGACTGTAGGACAGGAGAATACAGTCTATTGCCCCCTGTTATCAGCCATTTCAGGGGAGGGGATGACTGTAGGACAGGAGAATACAGTCTTTTGCCCCCTGTAACAGACATTTCAGGGGAGAGGATGACTGTAGGACAGGAGAATACAATCTATTGCTCCCTGTTATCAGCCATTTCAGGGGAGAGGATGACTGTAGGACAGGAGAATACAGTCTATTGCCCCCTGTTATCAGCCATTTCAGGGGAGGGGATGACTGTAGGACAGGAGAATACAGTCTATTGCCCCTGTATCAGACATTTCAGGGGAGAGGATGACTGTAGGACAGGAGAATACAATCTATTGCTCCCTGTTATCAGCCATTTCAGGGGAGAGGATGACTGTAGGACAGGAGAATACAGTCTATTGCCCCTGTTAACAGACATTTCAGGGGAGAGGATGACTGTAGGACAGGAGAATACAATCTATTGCTCCCTGTTATCAGCCATTTCAGGGGAGAAGATGACTGTAGGACAGGAGAATACAGTCTATTGCTCCCTGTTATCAGCCATTTCAGGGGAGGGGATGACTGTAGGACAGGAGAATACAGTCTATTGTCCCCTGTTATCAGACATTTCAGGGGAGAGGATGACTGTAGGACAGGAGAATACAATCTATTGCCTCCTGTTATCAGCCATTTCAGGGGAGAGGATGACTGTAGGACAGGAGAATACAGTCTATTGCCTCCTGTTATCAGCCATTTCAGGGGAGAGGATGACTGTAGGACAGGAGAATACAGTCTATTGCCCCTGTTATCAGCCATTTCAGGGGAGAGGATGACTGTAGGACAGGAGAATACAGTCTATTGCTCCCTGTTATCAGCCATGTCAGGGGAGAGGATGACTGTAGGACAGGAGAATACAGTCTATTGCCCCCTGTTATCAGACATTTCAGGGGAGAGGATGACTGTAGGACAGGAGAATACAGTCTATTGCTCCCTGTTATCAGCCATTTCAGGGGAGAGGATGACTGTAGGACAGGAGAATACAGTCTATTGCCCCTGTTATCAGCCATTTCAGAGGAGAGGATGACTGTAGGACAGGAGAATACGGTCTATTGCCCCCTGTTATCAGCCATTTCAGGGGAGAGGATGACTGTAGGACAGGAGAATACAGTCTATTGCTCCCTGTTATCAGCCATTTCAGGGGAGAGGATGACTGTAGGACAGGAGAATACAATCTATTGCCCCCTGTTATCAGCCATTTCAGGGGAGAGGATGACTGTAGGACAGGAGAATACAGTCTATTGCCCCTGTTATCAGCCATTTCAGGGGAGAGGATGAATGTAGGACAGGAGAATACAGTCTATTACCCCTGTTATCAGCCATTTCAGGGGAGAGGATGACTGTAGGACAGGAGAATACAGTCTATTGCTCCCTGTTATCAGCCATTTCAGAGGAGAGGATGACTGTAGGACAGGAGAATACAGTCTATTGTCCCCTGTTATCAGACATTTCAGGGGAGAGGATGACTGTAGGACAGGAGAATACAATCTATTGCCTCCTGTTATCAGCCATTTCAGGGGAGAGGATGACTGTAGGACAGGAGAATACAATCTATTGCCTCCTGTTATCAGCCATTTCAGGGGAGAGGATGACTGTAGGACAGGAGAATACAGTCTATTGCCCCCTGTTATCAGCCATTTCAGAGGAGAGGATGACTGTAGGACAGGAGAATACAGTCTATTGCTCCCTGTTATCAGCCATTTCAGAGGAGAGGATGACTGTAGGACAGGAGAATACAGTCTATTGTCCCCTGTTATCAGACATTTCAGGGGAGAGGATGACTGTAGGACAGGAGAATACAATCTATTGCCTCCTGTTATCAGCCATTTCAGGGGAGAGGATGACTGTAGGACAGGAGAATACAATCTATTGCCTCCTGTTATCAGCCATTTCAGGGGAGAGGATGACTGTAGGACAGGAGAATACAGTCTATTGCCCCCTGTTATCAGACATTTCAGGGGAGAGGATGACTGTAGGACAGGAGAATACAGTCTATTGCCCCCTGTTATCAGCCATTTCAGGGGAGAGGATGACTGTAGGACAGGAGAATACAATCTATTGCCCCCTGTTATCAGCCATTTCAGGGGAGAGGATGACTGTAGGACAGGAGAATACAGTCTATTGCCCCCTGTTATCAGCCATTTCAGGGGAGGGGATGACTGTAGGACAGGAGAATACAGTCTATTGTCCCTGTTATCAGCCATTTCAGGGGAGAGGATGACTGTAGGACAGGAGAATACAGTCTATTGCTCCCTGTTATCAGCCATTTCAGAGGAGAGGATGACTGTAGGACAGGAGAATACAGTCTATTGCCTCCTGTTATCAGCCATTTCAGGGGAGAGGATGACTGTAGGACAGGAGAATACAGTCTATTGCTCCCTGTTATCAGCCATTTCAGAGGAGAGGATGACTGTAGGACAGGAGAATACAGTCTATTGTCCCTGTTATCAGCCATTTCAGGGGAGAGGATGACTGTAGGACAGGAGAATACAGTCTATTGCTCCCTGTTATCAGCCATTTCAGAGGAGAGGATGACTGTAGGACAGGAGAATACAATCTATTGCCTCCTGTTATCAGCCATTTCAGGGGAGAGGATGACTGTAAAACAGGAGAATACAGTCTATTGCCTCCTGTTATCAGCCATTTCAGGGGAGAGGATGACTGTAGGACAGGAGAATACAGTCTATTGCCCCCTGTTATCAGCCATTTCAGGGAGAGGATGACTGTAGGACAGGAGAATACAGTCTATTGCTCCCTGTTATCAGCCATTTCAGGGGAGAGGATGACTGTAGGACAGGAGAATACAGTCTATTGCCTCCTGTTATCAGTCATTTCAGAGGAGAGGATGACTGTAGGACAGGAGAATACAATCTATTGCTCCCTGTTATCAGACATTTCAGGGGAGAGGATGACTGTAGGACAGGAGAATACAGTCTATTGCCCCCTGTTATCGGCCATTTCAGGGGAGAGGATGACTGTAGGACAGGAGAATACAGTCTATTGCCCCCTGTTATCAGCCATTTCAGGGGAGAGGATGACTGTAGGACAGGAGAATACAGTCTATTGCCCCCTGTTATCAGCCATTTCAGGGGAGAGGATGACTGTAGGACAGGAGAATACAGTCTATTGCCCCCTGTTATCAGCCATTTCAGGGGAGAGGATGACTGTAGGACAGGAGAATACAGTCTATTGCTCCCTGTTATCAGCCATTTCAGGGGAGAGGATGACTGTAGGACAGGAGAATACAGTCTATTGCCTCCTGTTATCAGCCATTTCAGGGGAGAGGATGACTGTAGGACAGGAGAATACAATCTATTGCCCCCCGTTATCAGCCATTTCAGAGGAGAGGATGACTGTAGGACAGGAGAATACAGTCTATTGCCCCCCGTTATCAGCCATTTCAGGGGAGAGGATGACTGTAGGACAGGAGAATACAATCTATTGCCCCCTGTTATCAGCCATTTCAGGGGGGAGGATGACTGTAGGACAGGAGAATACAGTCTATTGCCCCTGTTATCAGCCATTTCAGAGGAGAGGATGACTGTAGGACAGGAGAATACAGTCTATTGCCTCCTGTTATCAGCCATTTCAGAGGAGAAGATGACTGTAGGACAGGAGAATACAGTCTATTGTCCCCTGTTATCAGCCATTTCAGGGGAGAGGATGACTGTAGGACAGGAGAATACAATCTATTGCCTCCTGTTATCAGCCATTTCAGGGGAGAGGATGACTGTAGGACAGGAGAATACAGTCTATTGCCCCCTGTTATCAGCCATTTCAGGGGAGAGGATGACTGTAGGACAGGAGAATACAGTCTATTGCTCCCTGTTATCAGCCATTTCAGAGGAGAAGATGACTGTAGGACAGGAGAATACAGTCTATTGTCCCCTGTTATCAGCCATTTCAGGGGAGAGGATGACTGTAGGACAGGAGAATACAGTCTATTGTCCCCTGTTATCAGCCATTTCAGGGGAGAGGATGACTGTAGGACAGGAGAATACAGTCTATTGCTCCCTGTTATCAGCCATTTCAGGGGAGAGGATGACTGTAGGACAGGAGAATACAATCTATTGCCCCCTGTTATCAGCCATTTCAGGGGAGAGGATGACTGTAGGACAGGAGAATACAGTCTATTGCCCCCTGTTATCAGCCATTTCAGGGGAGAGGATGAATGTAGGACAGGAGAATACAGTCTATTACCCCTGTTATCAGCCATTTCAGGGGAGAGGATGACTGTAGGACAGGAGAATACAGTCTATTGCTCCCTGTTATCAGCCATTTCAGAGGAGAGGATGACTGTAGGACAGGAGAATACAGTCTATTGTCCCCTGTTATCAGACATTTCAGGGGAGAGGATGACTGTAGGACAGGAGAATACAATCTATTGCCTCCTGTTATCAGCCATTTCAGGGGAGAGGATGACTGTAGGACAGGAGAATACAATCTATTGCCTCCTGTTATCAGCCATTTCAGGGGAGAGGATGACTGTAGGACAGGAGAATACAGTCTATTGCCCCCTGTTATCAGCCATTTCAGAGGAGAGGATGACTGTAGGACAGGAGAATACAGTCTATTGCTCCCTGTTATCAGCCATTTCAGAGGAGAGGATGACTGTAGGACAGGAGAATACAGTCTATTGTCCCCTGTTATCAGACATTTCAGGGGAGAGGATGACTGTAGGACAGGAGAATACAATCTATTGCCTCCTGTTATCAGCCATTTCAGGGGAGAGGATGACTGTAGGACAGGAGAATACAATCTATTGCCTCCTGTTATCAGCCATTTCAGGGGAGAGGATGACTGTAGGACAGGAGAATACAGTCTATTGCCCCCTGTTATCAGACATTTCAGGGGAGAGGATGACTGTAGGACAGGAGAATACAGTCTATTGCCCCCTGTTATCAGCCATTTCAGGGGAGAGGATGACTGTAGGACAGGAGAATACAATCTATTGCCCCCTGTTATCAGCCATTTCAGGGGAGAGGATGACTGTAGGACAGGATAATACAGTCTATTGCCCCCTGTTATCAGCCATTTCAGGGGAGGGGATGACTGTAGGACAGGAGAATACAGTCTATTGTCCCTGTTATCAGCCATTTCAGGGGAGAGGATGACTGTAGGACAGGAGAATACAGTCTATTGCTCCCTGTTATCAGCCATTTCAGAGGAGAGGATGACTGTAGGACAGGAGAATACAGTCTATTGCCTCCTGTTATCAGCCATTTCAGGGGAGAGGATGACTGTAGGACAGGAGAATACAGTCTATTGCTCCCTGTTATCAGCCATTTCAGAGGAGAGGATGACTGTAGGACAGGAGAATACAGTCTATTGTCCCTGTTATCAGCCATTTCAGGGGAGAGGATGACTGTAGGACAGGAGAATACAGTCTATTGCTCCCTGTTATCAGCCATTTCAGAGGAGAGGATGACTGTAGGACAGGAGAATACAATCTATTGCCTCCTGTTATCAGCCATTTCAGGGGAGAGGATGACTGTAAAACAGGAGAATACAGTCTATTGCCTCCTGTTATCAGCCATTTCAGGGGAGAGGATGACTGTAGGACAGGAGAATACAGTCTATTGCCCCCTGTTATCAGCCATTTCAGGGGAGAGGATGACTGTAGGACAGGAGAATACAGTCTATTGCTCCCTGTTATCAGCCATTTCAGGGGAGAGGATGACTGTAGGACAGGAGAATACAGTCTATTGCCTCCTGTTATCAGTCATTTCAGAGGAGAGGATGACTGTAGGACAGGAGAATACAATCTATTGCTCCCTGTTATCAGACATTTCAGGGGAGAGGATGACTGTAGGACAGGAGAATACAGTCTATTGCCCCCTGTTATCGGCCATTTCAGGGGAGAGGATGACTGTAGGACAGGAGAATACAGTCTATTGCCCCCTGTTATCAGCCATTTCAGGGGAGAGGATGACTGTAGGACAGGAGAATACAGTCTATTGCCCCCTGTTATCAGCCATTTCAGGGGAGAGGATGACTGTAGGACAGGAGAATACAGTCTATTGCCCCCTGTTATCAGCCATTTCAGGGGAGAGGATGACTGTAGGACAGGAGAATACAGTCTATTGCTCCCTGTTATCAGCCATTTCAGGGGAGAGGATGACTGTAGGACAGGAGAATACAGTCTATTGCCTCCTGTTATCAGCCATTTCAGGGGAGAGGATGACTGTAGGACAGGAGAATACAATCTATTGCCCCCCGTTATCAGCCATTTCAGAGGAGAGGATGACTGTAGGACAGGAGAATACAGTCTATAGCCCCCCGTTATCAGCCATTTCAGGGGAGAGGATGACTGTAGGACAGGAGAATACAATCTATTGCCCCCTGTTATCAGCCATTTCAGGGGGGAGGATGACTGTAGGACAGGAGAATACAGTCTATTGCCCCTGTTATCAGCCATTTCAGAGGAGAGGATGACTGTAGGACAGGAGAATACAGTCTATTGCCTCCTGTTATCAGCCATTTCAGAGGAGAAGATGACTGTAGGACAGGAGAATACAGTCTATTGTCCCCTGTTATCAGCCATTTCAGGGGAGAGGATGACTGTAGGACAGGAGAATACAATCTATTGCCTCCTGTTATCAGCCATTTCAGGGGAGAGGATGACTGTAGGACAGGAGAATACAGTCTATTGCCCCCTGTTATCAGCCATTTCAGGGGAGAGGATGACTGTAGGACAGGAGAATACAGTCTATTGCTCCCTGTTATCAGCCATTTCAGAGGAGAAGATGACTGTAGGACAGGAGAATACAGTCTATTGTCCCCTGTTATCAGCCATTTCAGGGGAGAGGATGACTGTAGGACAGGAGAATACAGTCTATTGTCCCCTGTTATCAGCCATTTCAGGGGAGAGGATGACTGTAGGACAGGAGAATACAATCTATTGCCTCCTGTTATCAGCCATTTCAGGGGAGAGGATGACTGTAGGACAGGAGAATACAGTCTATTGCCCCCTGTTATCAGCCATTTCAGGGGAGAGGATGACTGTAGGACAGGAGAATACAGTCTATTGCCCCCTGTTATCAGCCATTTCAGGGGAGAGGATGACTGTAGGACAGGAGAATACAATCTATTGCCTCCTGTTATCAGCCATTTCAGAGGAGAGGATGACTGTAGGACAGGAGAATACAGTCTATTGCCCCCTGTTATCAGCCATTTCAGGGGAGAGGATGACTGTAGGACAGGAGAATACAATCTATTGCCCCCTGTTATCAGCCATTTCAGGGGAGAGGATGACTGTAGGACAGGAGAATACAGTCTATTGCCCCCTGTTATCAGCCATTTCAGAGGAGAGGATGACTGTAGGACAGGAGAATACAATCTATTGCCCCCTGTTATCAGCCATTTCAGAGGAGAGGATGACTGTAGGACAGGAGAATACAGTCTATTGCCCCCTGTTATCAGCCATTTCAGAGGAGAGGATGACTGTAGGACAGGAGAATACAGTCTATTGCCCCCTGTTATCAGACATTTCAGAGGAGAGGATGACTGTAGGACAGGAGAATACAGTCTATTGCCCCCTGTTATCAGCCATTTCAGGGAAGAGGATGACTGTAGGACAGGAGAATACAGTCTATTGCCCCCTGTTATCAGCCATTTCAGGGGAGAGGATGACTGTAGGACAGGAGAATACAATCTATTGCCCCCTGTTATCAGCCATTTCAGGGGAGACGATGACTGTAGGACAGGAGAATACAGTCTATTGCCCCCTGTTATCAGCCATTTCAGGGGATAGGATGACTGTAGGACAGGAGAATACAGTCTATTGCTCCCTGTTATCAGCCATTTCAGGGGAGAGGATGACTGTAGGACAGGAGAATACAATCTATTGCCCCCTGTTATCAGCCATTTCAGGGGAGAGGATGACTGTAGGACAGGAGAATACAGTCTATTGCCCCCTGTTATCAGCCATTTCAGGGGAGAGGATGACTGTAGGACAGGAGAATACAGTCTATTGCTCCCTGTTATCAGCCATTTCAGGGGAGAGGATGACTGTAGGACAGGAGAATACAATCTATTGCCCCCCTGTTATCAGCCATTTCAGAGGAGAGGATGACTGTAGGACAGGAGAATACAGTCTATTGCTCCCTGTTATCAGCCATTTCAGGGGAGAGGATGACTGTAGGACAGGAGAATACAGTCTATTGCCCCCTGTTATCAGCCATTTCAGGGGAGAGGATGACTGTAGGACAGGAGAATACAGTCTATTGCTCCCTGTTATCAGCCATTTCAGGGGGGAGGATGACTGTAGGACAGGAGAGGATGTTGCAGCAGACTCCGCTGATCGCGTTTGTTGCCGGGGGGGGGGGGGGGGGCACATCACCTTCAGGACGGCAAGAAATGAATGTCTGATGTTTTATTAGCAGACACTGGGTGCAGGAATTGGATGTTCATCTCTGAGTATAACAGACGCTGTTGCACCGTCGTCCTGTCTCCATCCCGCAGGGTTGATACACCAGGATGCTGCTGCCTCAGGTCATACAGTCACAAAACACATGAACGACTTCTCCAGCATGATCCACCACAGTGGGGGAGGGGGTGACACGCACACTGTCCAGGGGTCACAACCCTTCTATTGTCCTGTGATATCCCCAGTACAAGGGGTTAATCCAGCAATCACAGATTGCAGTAACTCACAGGGGTCTTCATCTTCGGTGCTCGCCGTCTCCTCAGTCGTGGTGCGTCTTCTCCGTCATTGATTTCCTCTCGTACTGAAATGGCAGATAACAGAGAATAAGACACAGACACGAGGCGGGGCAGACGCCTCCAAGAAGCACCTACCATCTCCAGCTGACGTCCAATGTTCCCCATAGTGATCCCACCAGCAAAAAATATACAGGGCAGCCAGGAGCGCACGTACAGGAAGTCCGGGGCCGTGTACCTGCCGAAACAAAGGGGCGTCAGCGGTGCAGGCAGGAGGTGCGCCTCAGCGGTGCAGGCCGGAGGTGCGCAACACTTACTGGTACACTCCATTATAAACCAGCAGCTGCGACACCAGTGTGGCAAAGAAAGCAATGCCGATTCCCAGGCCCAGGCCACTGCGAGATCGGTCGAACGTCCACCATAGCCCAATGGACAGGGCGGCCAGTGTCAGGGACAGCTGCATGTTATTGGCGAAATCCACCTTCTAATGGGAGGAGTCAAGGAGCATCATGGAGAACCAGTCCCGCCCAGCAAAGACCAGTGCCCCGTCTGCTCACCCCGACTACGGTGCTCTCTCCCCAAGGAGTGATAGTACCCCCCAAATCCTGACAGGTGTCTCGCCCAGTTAAGCCAGCCCTCTCTGCTGTGCACTGACGAGGGGTAATCACCCGTAACAGCATCTGCAGATGAGACACTGGCTTATTTAATATCCGAGTTATGTCTCAAGGCCTTTTTAAAGGGTCGAACACTGCTTATAGGATAGCTTCTTTACATCTGATGGAATCAGAGGCGGAGCTTGTTAAGAGCTCATTTGCATCCCTTTCCTCGCAGTTCATGAACAGAAAGTTAGAAGGGCAGTGCAGACCGACACATTTTCAGTACTGTAGGAAGGATACAGCGCTGGCGTGGTTTATACCCACGAATACGGCTACGCAGCGCATAACGCTGGACCACTCTCTCTTGAACTTGTGTGGCTCCCCCAGGTGTCGGTCGATGCATGGATACAGGAGGCCGATGGCAGCTGTGGAAACAGAACACAGCAGTGACACACATATGACAATGTCCCCTCAACCTCCGGACTGGAGAACCTACCTGCAGCCGTCCCACAGCAGAGAGGCACCCACCAGGCGGAGGAGAAGAGGCTGGAAAACACGTCAGGGGGGAAGAGGGTGACGTTCCTCTGCACCTGCAGCAGATTCAGGACTAACGCCAGAAAGACCCCGATGAGGAAGAGCAGGAGGCCACGCAACAGCAGGGTCATCCTGTGACCGGGGCCCTGAACATCCGCTCTGTCACCCATCATCTGCAGGGGCCCCTGGGAACCACCGCTCCTACACACCAGGAAAGCAAGAGAGAGAAACTCAGCATCCAAAACAGGCGTAAGCAACACACAGGAGACACCTATATACACCCGGGATACAGAGGAGAGACGCACCTATATACACCCGGGACACAGAGGAGAGACGCACCTATATACACCCGGGATACAGAGGAGAGACGCACCTCTATACACCCGGGACACAGAGGAGAGACCCCTATATACACCCGGGATACAGAGGAGAGACGCACCTCTATACACCCGGGACACAGAGGAGAGACGCACCTCTATACACCCGGGATACAGAGGAGAGACGCACCTCTATACACCCGGGATACAGAGGAGAGACCCCTATATACACCCGGGACACAGAGGAGAGACACCTATATACACCCGGGATACAGAGGAGACACACCTCTATACACCCGGGACACAGAGGAGAGACGCACCTATATACACCCGGGACACAGAGGAGAGACGCACCTCTATACACCCGGGACACAGAGGAGAGACGCACCTCTATACACCCGGGACACAGAGGAGAGACGCACCTCTATACACCCGGGACACAGAGGAGAGACACCTATATACAACCAAGATACAGAGAACAGACACCTCTATACACCCGGGATACAGAGGAGAGACCCCTATATACACCCGGATACAGAGGAGAGACCCCTATATACAACCAGGATACAGAGAACAGACACCTACATACACCCGGATACAGAGGAGAGACCCCTATATACACCCGGGACACAGAGGAGAGACGCACCTCTATACACCCGGGACACAGAGGAGAGACGCACCTCTATACACCCGGGATACAGAGGAGAGACGCACCTCTATACACCCGGGATACAGAGGAGAGACCCCTATATACACCCGGGATACAGAGGAGAGACGCACCTCTATACACCCGGGACACAGAGGAGAGACGCACCTCTATACACCCGGGATACAGAGGAGAGACGCACCTCTATACACCCGGGATACAGAGGAGAGACCCCTATATACACCCGGGACACAGAGGAGAGACACCTATATACACCCGGGATACAGAGGAGACACACCTCTATACACCCGGGACACAGAGGAGAGACGCACCTATATACACCCGGGACACAGAGGAGAGACGCACCTCTATACACCCGGGACACAGAGGAGAGACGCACCTCTATACACCCGGGATACAGAGGAGAGACCCCTATATACACCCGGGATACAGAGAACAGACACCTCTATACACCCGGGATACAGAGGAGAGACCCCTATATACACCCGGATACAGAGGAGAGACCCCTATATACAACCAGGATACAAAGAACAGACACCTACATACACCCGGATACAGAGGAGAGACCCCTATATACACCCGGGACACAGAGGAGAGACGCACCTCTATACACCCGGGACACAGAGGAGAGACGCACCTCTATACACCCGGGATACAGAGGAGAGACGCACCTCTATACACCCGGGATACAGAGGAGAGACCCCTATATACACCCGGGACACAGAGGAGAGACACCTATATACACCCGGGATACAGAGGAGACACACCTCTATACACCCGGGACACAGAGGAGAGACGCACCTATATACACCCGGGACACAGAGGAGAGACGCACCTCTATACACCCGGGATACAGAGGAGAGACGCACCTCTATACAACCAGGATACAGAGGAGACACCTATATACACCCGGGACACAGAGGAGACACCTATATACACCCGGGATACAGAGGAGACACACCTCTATACACCCGGGACACAGAGGAGAGACGCACCTATATACACCCGGGACACAGAGGAGAGACGCACCTCTATACACCCGGGATACAGAGGAGAGACGCACCTCTATACACCCGGGATACAGAGGAGAGACCCCTATATACACCCGGGACACAGAGGAGACACCTATATACACCCGGGATACAGAGGAGACACACCTCTATACACCCGGGACACAGAGGAGAGACGCACCTATATACACCCGGGACACAGAGGAGAGACGCACCTCTATACACCCGGGACACAGAGGAGAGACGCACCTCTATACAACCAGGATACAGAGGAGACACACCTACAGTGGATATAAAAAGTCTACACACCCCTGTTAAAATGTCAGCTTTCTGTGATGTAAAAAAACGAGACAAAGATAAATCATTTCAGAACTTTTTCCCCCTTTAATGTGACCTATAAACTGTACAACTCAATGGAAAAACAAACTGAAATCTTTTAGGTGAAGGGAAGAAAACAAAAAACACTAAAATAATGTGGTTGCAGAAGTGTGCACACCCTCTTATAGCTGGTGATGTAGCTGTGCTCAGAATGAAGCAATCACATACAGAATCCTGTTAGATAGGAGTCAGCATACACCGGCCATCATGTAAAGGGCCTCTTATTGACCCCAGATAAAGCTCAGCTGCTCTAGTTGGTCTTTCCTGAAATGTTCTTGGTCACATCCCACAGCAGAAGCCACGGTCCACAGAGAGCTTCCAAAGCATCAGAGGGATCTCATTGTTAGAAGGTATCAGTCAGGAGAAGAGGACAAAAGAATGTCCAAGGCATTAGATCTACCATGGAACACAGTGGAGACCGTCATCATCAAGTGGAGGAAATATGGCCCAACAGTGACATCACCAAGAACTGGACGTCCCTCCAAAACGGATGAAAAGATGAGAAGAAAACTGGTCTGGGAGGCGACTAAGAGGCTGACAGCAACATTACAGGAGCTGCAGGAATATCTGGCAAGTCCTGGCCGTGTGGTCCATGTGACAACAATCTCCCGTATTCTTCATATGTCTGGGCTATGGGGTAGAGGGGCAAGACGAAAGCCTCTTCTTACTAAGAAAAACATCCAAGCCAGGCTACATTCTGCAAAAACACATCTGAAGTCTCCCAAAACCATGTGGAAAACATGTATTTAGTTTACCGGTAAATTGCTTTCCAGGAGTCCGGACTGACAGCACCCATGGAGGATGTCCTATTGGCTTCTGTTGGGACAGGAAGAGAGACAGAGACAGTTTAAAAGGCCCCTCCCCACCCCCTCTCTCCAGTGTTCTTATAACTTACTACACCGGATAGTCTGCCCCATCTTTATTCTGAGAACAATGTTAATTCACACCATATACAGTAGCAGTACAAGCAATACCAACCAAATAACGTGCAAGAAAAAAAGGGAAGGTAATACTGGGTGCTGTCAGTCCGGACTCCTGGAAAGCAATTTACCGGTAAACTAAATACATGTTTCCAGGACGTCCTCCATGACAGCACCCATGGAGAACGAACAACTTAGAACGTAATCTTAGGGGGGGACCTTTGCCTGTAGGACTTTACGGCCAAAAGCTAAGTCCTGATTGGCCACTGAGTCTAGTCTGTAATGTCTGACAAAGGTAGTGGAGGAAGACCAGGTTGCGGCCTTGCAGATCTGATCAATGGACGCTCCTGCTTTTTCCGCCCAGGTTGTAGCCATGGCTCTGGTAGAATGAGACCTCAAAGATATGGGGCAAGACAAGCCCTGTAGTCTATAACATTCCCTGATGGTCTCCTTGATCCAGCGGGCTAAAGAGGTTTTTGAGGCTTTGCATCCTTTGTTTCTACCCCCGAATTGGATGAAGAGATTTGGTGATTTCCTCCAAGGTTTCATCCGCTCGATGTAGGCGAGAACTGCTCTTCTGACATCCAGACAGTGGAACCGTTCCTCTTGCATGTTTTTGGGAGCGGTACAAAATGAAGGAAGTATTATCTCCTGTTCTCTGTGAAACACTGAGACAACCTTGGGTAAAAAGGAATGATCCAATTTAAGAACTATCCTATCATCTAGGACCTTCAGAAAGGGTTACCTAACTGACAGGCCCTGTATCTTGCCTATCCTGCGGGCGGTAGTGATAGCTAGAATACTGTTTTGAAGGATAGAAACTTGTCAGATATATTCTCAACGGGTTCAAAGGGAGAATCACATAAGCTGTTTAGTACTACATTTAAGTCCCACGTGGGAACAGTCTGTCTTAAGGTGGGCCGCATTCTGGAAACTGCCTTGATGAACCTCTTGACCCACCTGTGTTCTGCTAAGGGAAAGTCTAAGCAACTACTCAAGGCCATCTGCACCTTGAGTGCGCTGGGTTTTAAACCTAGATCAAACTCTCTCTGGAGGAAATCTAGAATGTAGCCTATGGACGGATTTTCAGTCCCTTGGTGATTTTGGGCTAGCCAAGATGAGAACTTTTTCCATATTTTTAAATATATGGCCGAAGTTACTGGTTTACGGCCCTGTTGCAGGGTTGATATTACCTGATCGGAGAGACCCTTCTTCCTCAAGGTCTGCCTCTCAGGATCCAGGCAGCCAGTCTCAGCTTGTTGAGATTGGGATGCTCCAGCGGCCCCTGCGTCAACAGGTCTCTTCTGTATGGAAGGGGAAACGGATCTCTGATTGACATCTCCTTTAAGATAGGGTACCAGGCTCTCTTGGGCCAGTCTGGCACTATCAGGATCAGAGTGGTAGAGCTGGTCCTCATCTTCTTTAAGACTGCCGGGATTAGAGGAAATGCGTATGCCAGCTTCATATCCCATTTCTGGGCTAGGGCGTCTACTGCCACTGGATTGCCATTGGGGCTTAGTGAGTAGAAATAGTCCAGCTGTGAGTTTTCCCTGGACACGAAGAGATCTAACTCTGGTTGGCCCAATACCTGGCAGATCTGTTGAAAAACTTGTTTGTTCAGGCTCCATTCCCCCGCGTCGATTCTGTGCCTGCTTAGGAAGTCGGCTCTGGAGTTTTGAGACCCCTTCAAATGGGTCGCTGAAATTGACAAAACTTCCAATTCTGCCCATGTGAAGATTTGATCCGCTAGCCCCCGAAGGAGCGGGCATCTGGTTCCACCCTGCCTTTTCAGATAACATACCGTCGTTATATAGTCTGATTAGTACTCTGACATGCTGACCTCGGAGAAGGTGCTTGGCTGATTTCAGTGTCTTCAGTTCTCGGTAATTTGAGGACTTTATTCTGTCCTGAAGGACCCAAGAACCCTGGAAGAGATGTTGGTTTACATGCCGCCCCCCCCCCCCCCAGCCACTGAGACTTGCGTCCGTGGTAACTGTTATGGCTGGAATCATGTTCCACGGGACCCCCTTCTCCAAATTCTCAGGTTCCATCCACCAGGACAGAGAGTTCAGAACTCTGTCTGGCAGCATTATCTTGGAGTTTAGAGAGCGGTGGTCTCTGTCCCAGGCTGTCAAAACTGCCTCCTGGAGTGGAACTGGGCCCAAGGTATAATTGAAATACAAGAGGTCATTAGCCCCAGTATTTGCATTGCCTCTCTTAGTGAGTGGGTTCTCTTTCTTTTGAACGACTCCATCTTTTCCCTCATCCTGATCCGTTTCCTCACCAGCAGAAAGGAGTGCTGTGTCCTCGTGTCCAGGAGAGTCCCCAGGAATTATTTTCTCGTGTCCGGTATTGGGTCCGATTTTTGATAATTTACAATCCATCCCAGGTCTTTGAATAGGGACAAAGTCTGATGGATGTCCCCCTCCAGCTTTTGTACTGAATCTGTTGTGGATTTATGGGGATGTGGTAGTAAGCATCCTTGAGATCCAATGTGTAAAGGAGAGCACCTGGTGGGATCAATGGAGTAGTGGACCTTATTGAATCCATCTTGAACTTGTAGTAGGTCACCCACTTGTTTATAGATTTTAAATTGATGATAGTCCTTGCCGTCTTGAGTAGTGCCCTTTGAAATGCTGGAGAAGAGGGACCTGGGTGATGGCTCCTAGAACCAGAAGTTTTTGTACATCTGACAAAAGTTGTTGTTGAAGGAGAGGAGATTCGAAGTGAGTCAACTGGAAGGTTTGTACTTCGGAAATCTATCCTGAAGCCGTCCCTGATGGAGTCCAGGATCCACTGATTGTGGGTGACTTGCTTCCAATTTTTCCAAAAGTGACGAAGTCTCCCCCCTACTGGTCTGGCGTCATTGTTTCCCAGTGCTGGTATTGGGGTTGAAGAGGAATCCCCTTCCCCTACCCCCTTTGGGGTAGCTCCAACAACCTGATTTACCCTTCCCGCTATAAGACTTGGTCTGACCTTGGCCAGAGGCTCTACGAAAGGGCTGCGTTTTTTTTTATTTTTCTTCAGGAAACCCTTTTTTGTTATCAGCCGCGTTTTGGAGGATGGAGTCCAAGACGGGGCCGAACATAAAGGAGCCAGAGAAGGGTATAGAGCAAAGCCTGTTTTTAGACGCCACGTCTCCAGACCAGGACTTAAGCCACAGGGCACGTCTAGCAGTGTTAGTCTGAGACTGCGATTTAGCTGTGAACCTAATAGATTCCGCTGAGGCGTCAGCCAGGAAACTTGAGGCCATCTTTAGCAAAGGGAGTGACTCTACCCTCTCTTCCCTGGATGTTTTAACCCTGAGGTGATTCTCCAGTTGATTTATCCATAGCTCTAAGGCTCTGGAAACTGAAGTGGCAGCGATGTTAGTATTAATAGCAGCCGCCCCTGACTCCCAGGATTTTTTCCATGGGATCTTTTAGCTTCCATGGGATCTTTTAGCTGCGATGAATCCTCAAACGGGATTGAGGTCTTTTTTACTACTTTGGCCACCTGGACATCTTCTTTCGGGACCTCGTCCCAGAGATTAGTGTCCGTTGGATCAAAGCGCAGCCTGTTTTTAAATTCTCTGGGAATGAAGAGTTTCTTTTCTCCATCTGCCCATTCTTCTGTAATAAGGTCTTTTAAGTTTTTATTTACTGGGAAGCCCTTTCTTTTCCTGACTTTTAGGCCGCCGAACATCTCGTCCTCAACGGAGCGCGCCTGTTTCTCCTCCTCAATAGCCATGGTTTGTCTAATAGCGGTGAGTAGGGGGCCCAGATCCTCGGACGAAAAGAAATATCTTCTCTGTTCTTCCTGAGGATAAGACACTGAGCCCTCATCTTCCATTTCATCTGAACCACATAATCCCTCTTCCTCTGAATCAGAGTCTAACTGGATCCTGGTTCTTTTGGAGAGGGGGAGATGGTACTGGGTCTGGGTTCTGGCCTGATCCGAGAGTAGAGATGACCGCTCGTCCTTAAGAATTTTGGAAAGGTTTTTTATATGGCTCCAGAAGCCTTGTCTGGCAGGTCGCACATTTTCTCCCCTTCTTTTTAGGGTCTCCGTGTGATTTGTGCCCTGACTCTTTTGTGGTCTAGGGGGAAACAGGATAAAGACTGTTTTTAGTGTCATAGTTTCCCCATAAACCCCTGCTTAAGCCTAAAGGGAAGCTACTTACAGGGGCCTGGACGGGAAAGTCTGAGCAAGTCTCCTGCTTGTTAGACGCCTGGACCTCCATGATGCAACCTCACCAGGTTGCCATCAGACATTTAAATAGGGTCTTACTTACCGGTCCGCCCGTCACCGCCTGGCTCCGCCTCCTCCTGCTCTTCACGGGGGGACTCATTGATAGGAAGAGTCGACCCCTTAGACATGCAAGACCTCCTGATGCAGAGGTCTCTAGCATGCCGATGCGCGCTGCCATGATGTTTCCGGTGACGCGGGTAGACTTCGGGACACGTGGGAGCGCTCGGCAATGCAGGCCTAGCGCGCAGGGGAGCGCAGGAGCCGCTGCCGAGCCCAGAGCTCACTGCAGGAGAAGCGGCATCGGCGTCCCCGATCCTTGCGGCCATCCAAAAAATAATAATAAGGTACCGGGGACTAAACCAGGGGACCACTTCCCAGAGGGGTGCTGGTTAAAGGGGGCTGTAAGAGTCTGAAGAGGAGAGGTAGGCACCCCCCGACCAGACTCGCCCCATTCCCTACCTAACTTCAATAGGCGGGAGTCTGTCTCACTCCCCCTATCGCAGTAGGGACAGGAAGAACACTGGATAGAGGGGGTGAGGAGGGGCCTTTTAAACTGTCTCTCTTCCTGTCCCAAGAGAAGCCAATAGGACATCCTCCATGGGTGCTGTCATGGAGGACGTCCTGGAAAAAGGTGTTATGGTCTGATGAAACCAAGGTGGAACTTCTTGGCCATAATTCCAGAAGATATGTTTGGCCCAAAAACAACACTGCACATCACAAAAAGAACCCCATCGCCACAGTGAAGCCTGGTGGGGGCAGTATCATGCCAAGGGGCTGTTGTTCTTCAGCTGGAACTGGGGCCTTAGTTAAGCTAGAGGGAATTATGAACAGTTCCAAATACCGGTCAATGTTGGCCCAAAACCTTCAGGCTTCTGCTAGAAAGCTGAACATGAAGAGGAACTTCATCTCTCAGCATGACAACGACCCAAAGCAGACATCCAAATCAACCAAGGAATGGCTTCACCAGAAGAAGAGGAAAGTTTTGGAATGGCCCAGCCAGAGCCCAGACCTGAATCCGATTAAAAGTCTGTGGGGTGATCTGAAGAGGGCTGTGCCCAGGAGATGCCCTCGCAGTCTGTGGGGTGATGTGAAGAGGGCTGTGCTCAGGAGATGCCCTCGCAATCTGTGGGGTGATCTGAAGAGGGCTGTGCCCAGGAGATGCCCTCACAATCTGTGGAGTGATCTGAAGAGGGCCGTGCCCAGGAGATGCCCTCGCAGTCTGTGGGGTGATCTGAAGAGGGCCGTGCCCAGGAGATGCCCTCGCAGTCTGTGGGGTGATCTGAAGAGGGCTGTGCCCAGGAGATGCCCTCGCAATCTGTGGGGTGATCTGAAGAGGGCTGTGTCCAGGAGATGCCCTCGCAGTCTGTGGGGTGATCTGAAGAGGGCTGTGCCCAGGAGATGCCCTCGCAGTCTGTGGGGTGATCTGAAGAGGGTTGTGCCCAGGAGATGCCCTCGCAATCTGTGGGGTTATCTGAAGAGGGCCGTGCCCAGGAGATGCCCTCGCAATCTGACAGATTTGGAGTGTTTCTGCAAAGAAGAGTCAAAATGTGCCCATGCTGATAGACTCATCCCCAAAAAGACTGAGTGCTGGAATAACATCAAAAGGGGCTTCAACCAAGTATTAGTTTAAGGGTGTGAACACTTCTGCAACCATATATTATTTTATTTTTGTTTTCTTCCCTCCAAGATTTCAGTTTGTTTTTCCATTGAGTTGTACAGTTTATAGGTCACATTAAAGGTGGGAAAAGGTCTGAAATGATTTATCTTTGTCTCGTTTTTTTTAAATCACAGAAAACTGACATTATACAGGGGCGTGTAGACTTTGTATATCCACTGTATATACACCCAGGATAAACTGCTGTTATACAGGGTAAGGTATAGAGTTATACAGGGGGCACTGCTGTTATACAGGGGGAGGTGTAGGGTTATACAGGGGGCTCTGCTGTTATACAGGGGGAGGTGTAGGGTTATACAGGGGGCACTGCTGTTATACAGGGGGAGGTGTAGAGTTATACAGGGGGCACTGCTGTTATACAGGGGGAGGTGTAGAGTTATACAGGGGGCTCTGCTGTTATACAGGGGGAGGTGTAGGGTTATACAGGGGGCACTGCTGTTATACAGGGGGAGGTGTAGGGTTATACAGGGGGCACTGCTGTTATACAGGGGGAGGTGTAGAGTTATACAGGGGGCTCTGCTGTTATACAGGGGGAGGTGTAGGGTTATACAGGGGGCACTGCTGTTATACAGGGGGAGGTGTAGAGTTATACAGGGGGCACTGCTGTTATACAGGGGGAGGTGTAGAGTTATACAGGGGGCACTGCTGTTATACAGGGGGAGGTGTAGAGTTATACAGGGGGCTCTGCTGTTATACAGGGGGAGGTGTAGGGTTATACAGGGGGCTCTGCTGTTATACAGGGGGAGGTGTAGGGTTATACAGGGGGCTCTGCTGTTATACAGGGGGAGGTGTAGGGTTATACAGGGGGCTCTGCTGTTATACAGGGGGTGGTGTAGGGTTATACAGGGGGCACTGCTGTTATACAGGGGGAGGTGTAGAGTTATACAGGGGGCTCTGCTGTTATACAGGGGGAGGTGTAGGGTTATACAGGGGGCTCTGCTGTTATACAGGGGGAGGTGTAGGGTTATACAGGGGGCACTGCTGTTATACAGGGGGAGGTGTAGGGTTATACAGGGGGCACTGCTGTTATACAGGGGGAGGTGTAGGGTTATACAGGGGGCACTGCTGTTATACAGGGGGAGGTGTAGAGTTATACAGGGGGCTCTGCTGTTATACAGGGGGAGGTGTAGAGTTATACAGGGGGCACTGCTGTTATACAGGGGGAGGTGTAGGGTTATACAGGGGGCTCTGCTGTTATACAGGGGGAGGTGTAGGGTTATACAGGGGGCTCTGCTGTTATACAGGGGGTGGTGTAGGGTTATACAGGGGGCTCTGCTGTTATACAGGGGGAGGTGTAGAGTTATACAGGGGGCACTGCTGTTATACAGGGGGAGGTGTAGGGTTATACAGGGGGCACTGCTGTTATACAGGGGGAGGTGTAGGGTTATACAGGGGGAGGTGTAGGGTTATACAGGGGGCACTGCTGTTATACAGGGGGAGGTGTAGGGTTATACAGGGGGCACTGCTGTTATACAGGGGGAGGTGTAGGGTTATACAGGGGGCACTGCTGTTATACAGGGGGAGGTGTAGGGTTATACAGGGGGCACTGCTGTTATACAGGGGGAGGTGTAGAGTTATACAGGGGGCTCTGCTGTTATACAGGGGGAGGTGTAGGGTTATACAGGGGGCACTGCTGTTATACAGGGGGAGGTGTAGAGTTATACAGGGGGCTCTGCTGTTATACAGGGGGAGGTGTAGAGTTATACAGGGGGCACTGCTGTTATACAGGGGGAGGTGTAGGGTTATACAGGGGGCTCTGCTGTTATACAGGGGGAGGTGTAGGGTTATACAGGGGGCTCTGCTGTTATACAGGGGGAGGTGTAGGGTTATACAGGGGGCTCTGCTGTTATACAGGGGGAGGTGTAGGGTTATACAGGGGGCTCTGCTGTTATACAGGGGGAGGTGTAGAGTTATACAGGGGGCACTGCTGTTATACAGGGGGAGGTGTAGGGTTATACAGGGGGCACTGCTGTTATACAGGGGGAGGTGTAGGGTTATACAGGGGGCACTGCTGTTATACAGGGGGAGGTGTAGGGTTATACAGGGGGCACTGCTGTTATACAGGGGGAGGTGTAGGGTTATACAGGGGGCACTGCTGTTATACAGGGGGAGGTGTAGGGTTATACAGGGGGCACTGCTGTTATACAGGGGGAGGTGTAGGGTTATACAGGGGGCACTGCTGTTATACAGGGGGAGGTGTAGAGTTATACAGGGGGCACTGCTGTTATACAGGGGGAGGTGTAGGGTTATACAGGGGGCACTGCTGTTATACAGGGGGAGGTGTAGGGTTATACAGGGGGCACTGCTGTTATACAGGGGGAGGTGTAGGGTTATACAGGGGGAGGTGTAGAGTTATACAGGGGGCACTGCTGTTATACAGGGGGAGGTGTAGGGTTATACAGGGGGAGGTGTAGAGTTATACAAGGGGCTCTGCTGTTATACAGGGGGTGGTGTAGGGTTATACAGGGGGCTCTGCTGTTATACAGGGGGAGGTGTAGGGTTATACAGGGGGCTCTGCTGTTATACAGGGGGAGGTGTAGGGTTATACAGGGGGCACTGCTGTTATACAGGGGGAGGTGTAGAGTTATACAGGGGGCTCTGCTGTTATACAGGGGGAGGTGTAGAGTTATACAGGGGGCTCTGCTGTTATACAGGGGGAGGTGTAGAGTTATACAGGGGGCATTGCTGTTATACAGGGGGAGGTGTAGGGTTATACAGGGGGCTCTGCTGTTATACAGGGGGTGGTGTAGGGTTATACAGGGGGCTCTGCTGTTATACAGGGGGAGGTGTAGGGTTATACAGGGGGCTCTGCTGTTATACAGGGGGAGGTGTAGGGTTATACAGGGGGCACTGCTGTTATACAGGGGGAGGTGTAGAGTTATACAGGGGGCTCTGCTGTTATACAGGGGGAGGTGTAGAGTTATACAGGGGGCACTGCTGTTATACAGGGGGAGGTGTAGGGTTATACAGGGGGCTCTGCTGTTATACAGGGGGAGGTGTAGGGTTATACAGGGGCACTGCTGTTATACAGGGGGAGGTGTAGAGTTATACAAGGGGCACTGCTGTTATACAGGGGGAGGTGTAGAGTTATACAGGGGGCACTGCTGTTATACAGGGGGAGGTGTAGGGTTATACAGGGGGCACTGCTGTTATACAGGGGGAGGTGTAGAGTTATACAGGGGGCTCTGCTGTTATACAGGGGGAGGTGTAGTGTTATACAGGGGGCACTGCTGTTATACAGGGGGAGGTGTAGGGTTATACAGGGGGCACGGCTGTTATACAGGGGGAGGTGTAGAGTTATACAGGGGGCACTGCTGTTATACAGGGGGAGGTGTAGAGTTATACAGGGGGCTCTGCTGTTATACAGGGGGAGGTGTAGGGTTATACAGGGGGCTCTGCTGTTATACAGGGGGAGGTGTAGGGTTATACAGGGGGCTCTGCTGTTATACAGGGGGAGGTGTAGGGTTATACAGGGGGCTCTGCTGTTATACAGGGGGTGGTGTAGGGTTATACAGGGGGCACTGCTGTTATACAGGGGGAGGTGTAGAGTTATACAGGGGGCTCTGCTGTTATACAGGGGGAGGTGTAGGGTTATACAGGGGGCTCTGCTGTTATACAGGGGGAGGTGTAGGGTTATACAGGGGGCACTGCTGTTATACAGGGGGAGGTGTAGGGTTATACAGGGGGCACTGCTGTTATACAGGGGGAGGTGTAGGGTTATACAGGGGGCACTGCTGTTATACAGGGGGAGGTGTAGAGTTATACAGGGGGCTCTGCTGTTATACAGGGGGAGGTGTAGGGTTATACAGGGGGCACTGCTGTTATACAGGGGGTGGTGTAGGGTTATACAGGGGGCTCTGCTGTTATACAGGGGGAGGTGTAGGGTTATACAGGGGGCTCTGCTGTTATACAGGGGGTGGTGTAGGGTTATACAGGGGGCTCTGCTGTTATACAGGGGGAGGTGTAGAGTTATACAGGGGGCACTGCTGTTATACAGGGGGAGGTGTAGGGTTATACAGGGGGCACTGCTGTTATACAGGGGGAGGTGTAGGGTTATACAGGGGGCACTGCTGTTATACAGGGGGAGGTGTAGGGTTATACAGGGGGCACTGCTGTTATACAGGGGGAGGTGTAGGGTTATACAGGGGGCACTGCTGTTATACAGGGGGAGGTGTAGAGTTATACAGGGGGCTCTGCTGTTATACAGGGGGAGGTGTAGGGTTATACAGGGGGCTCTGCTGTTATACAGGGGGAGGTGTAGGGTTATACAGGGGGCTCTGCTGTTATACAGGGGGAGGTGTAGGGTTATACAGGGGGCTCTGCTGTTATACAGGGGGTGGTGTAGGGTTATACAGGGGGCACTGCTGTTATACAGGGGGAGGTGTAGAGTTATACAGGGGGCTCTGCTGTTATACAGGGGGAGGTGTAGGGTTATACAGGGGGCTCTGCTGTTATACAGGGGGAGGTGTAGGGTTATACAGGGGGCTCTGCTGTTATACAGGGGGAGGTGTAGAGTTATACAGGGGGCACTGCTGTTATACAGGGGGAGGTGTAGGGTTATACAGGGGGCACTGCTGTTATACAGGGGGAGGTGTAGGGTTATACAGGGGGCACTGCTGTTATACAGGGGGAGGTGTAGGGTTATACAGGGGGCACTGCTGTTATACAGGGGGAGGTGTAGGGTTATACAGGGGGCACTGCTGTTATACAGGGGGAGGTGTAGGGTTATACAGGGGGCACTGCTGTTATACAGGGGGAGGTGTAGGGTTATACAGGGGGCACTGCTGTTATACAGGGGGAGGTGTAGAGTTATACAGGGGGCACTGCTGTTATACAGGGGGAGGTGTAGGGTTATACAGGGGGCACTGCTGTTATACAGGGGGAGGTGTAGGGTTATACAGGGGGCACTGCTGTTATACAGGGGGAGGTGTAGGGTTATACAGGGGGAGGTGTAGAGTTATACAGGGGGCACTGCTGTTATACAGGGGGAGGTGTAGGGTTATACAGGGGGCACTGCTGTTATACAGGGGGAGGTGTAGAGTTATACAGGGGGCTCTGCTGTTATACAGGGGGTGGTGTAGGGTTATACAGGGGGCTCTGCTGTTATACAGGGGGAGGTGTAGGGTTATACAGGGGGCACTGCTGTTATACAGGGGGAGGTGTAGAGTTATACAGGGGGCACTGCTGTTATACAGGGGGAGGTGTAGAGTTATACAGGGGGCTCTGCTGTTATACAGGGGGAGGTGTAGAGTTATACAGGGGGCACTGCTGTTATACAGGGGGAGGTGTAGGGTTATACAGGGGGCTCTGCTGTTATACAGGGGGAGGTGTAGGGTTATACAGGGGGAGGTGTAGGGTTATACAGGGGCACTGCTGTTATACAGGGGGAGGTGTAGAGTTATACAAGGGGCACTGCTGTTATACAGGGGGAGGTGTAGAGTTATACAGGGGGCACTGCTGTTATACAGGGGGAGGTGTAGGGTTATACAGGGGGCACTGCTGTTATACAGGGGGAGGTGTAGGGTTATATACAGGGGGCACTGCTGTTATACAGGGGGAGGTGTAGAGTTATACAGGGGGCACTGCTGTTATACAGGGGGAGGTGTAGAGTTATACAGGGGGCACTGCTGTTATACAGGGGGAGGTGTAGGGTTATACAGGGGGCTCTGCTGTTATACAGGGGGTGGTGTAGGGTTATACAGGGGGCTCTGCTGTTATACAGGGGGAGGTGTAGAGTTATACAGGGGGCTCTGCTGTTATACAGGGGGAGGTGTAGGGTTATACAGGGGGCTCTGCTGTTATACAGGGGGAGGTGTAGAGTTATACAGGGGGCACTGCTGTTATACAGGGGGAGGTGTAGGGTTATACAGGGGGCACTGCTGTTATACAGGGGGAGGTGTAGAGTTATACAGGGGGTACTGCTTTTATACAGGGGGAGGTGTAGGGTTATACAGGGGGCATTGCTGTTATACAGGGGGAGGTGTAGGGTTATACAGGGGGCTCTGCTGTTATACAGGGGGAGGTGTAGAGTTATACAGGGGGCTCTGCTGTTATACAGGGGGAGGTGTAGGGTTATACAGGGGGCTCTGCTGTTATACAGGGGGAGGTGTAGAGTTATACAGGGGGCACTGCTGTTATACAGGGGGAGGTGTAGGGTTATACAGGGGGCACTGCTGTTATACAGGGGGAGGTGTAGAGTTATACAGGGGGCTCTGCTGTTATACAGGGGGAGGTGTAGAGTTATACAGGGGGCACTGCTGTTATACAGGGGGAGGTGTAGGGTTATACAGGGGGCTCTGCTGTTATACAGGGGGAGGTGTAGGGTTATACAGGGGCACTGCTGTTATACAGGGGGAGGTGTAGAGTTATACAGGGGGCACTGCTGTTATACAGGGGGAGGTGTAGGGTTATACAGGGGGCACTGCTGTTATACAGGGGGAGGTGTAGAGTTATACAGGGGGAGGTGTAGGGTTATACAGGGGGCACGGCTGTTATACAGGGGGAGGTGTAGGGTTATACAGGGGGCACTGCTGTTATACAGGGGGCTCTGCTGTTATACAGGGGGCTCTGCTGTTATACAGGGGGCTCTGCTGTTATACAGGGGGAGGTGTAGGGTTATACAGGGGGCACTGCTGTTATACAGGGGGTGGTGTAGGGTTATACAGGGGGCTCTGCTGTTATACAGGGGGAGGTGTAGAGTTATACAGGGGGCAATGCTGTTATACAGGGGGAGGTGTAGGGTTATACAGGGGGCACTGCTGTTATACAGGGGGAGGTGTAGAGTTATACAGGGGGCAATGCTGTTATACAGGGGGAGGTGTAGGGTTATACAGGGGGCACTGCTTTTATACAGGGGGAGGTGTAGGGTTATACAGGGGGCATTGCTGTTATACAGGGGGAGGTGTAGAGTTATACAGGGGGCTCTGCTGTTATACAGGGGGAGGTGTAGGGTTATATAGGGGGCTCTGCTGTTATACAGGGGGAGGTGTAGAGTTATACAGGGGGCTCTGCTGTTATACAGGGGGAGGTGTAGGGTTATACAGGGGGCTCTGCTGTTATACAGGGGGAGGTGTAGAGTTATACAGGGGGCACTGCTGTTATACAGGGGGCACTGCTGTTATACAGGGGGAGGTGTAGGGTTATACAGGGGGCTCTGCTGTTATACAGGGGGAGGTGTAGAGTTATACAGGGGGCTCTGCTGTTATACAGGGGGAGGTGTAGGGTTATACAGGGGGCTCTGCTGTTATACAGGGGGTGGTGTAGGGTTATACAGGGGGAGGTGTAGGGTTATACAGGGGGCACTGCTGTTATACAGGGGGAGGTGTAGGGTTATACAGGGGGCACTGCTGTTATACAGGGGGTGGTGTAGGGTTATACAGGGGGCACTGCTGTTATACAGGGGGAGGTGTAGAGTTATACAGGGGGCACTGCTGTTATACAGGGGGCACTGCTGTTATACAGGGGGAGGTGTAGGGTTATACAGGGGGCTCTGCTGTTATACAGGGGGAGGTGTAGAGTTATACAGGGGGCTCTGCTGTTATACAGGGGGAGGTGTAGGGTTATACAGGGGGCTCTGCTGTTATACAGGGGGTGGTGTAGGGTTATACAGGGGGAGGTGTAGGGTTATACAGGGGGCACTGCTGTTATACAGGGGGAGGTGTAGGGTTATACAGGGGGCACTGCTGTTATACAGGGGGTGGTGTAGGGTTATACAGGGGGCACTGCTGTTATACAGGGGGAGGTGTAGAGTTATACAGGGGGCACTGCTGTTATACAGGGGGAGGTGTAGAGTTATACAGGGGGCACTGCTGTTATACAGGGGGAGGTGTAGGGTTATACAGGGGGCACTGCTGTTATACAGGGGGTGGTGTAGGGTTATACAGGGGGCACTGCTGTTATACAGGGGGAGGTGTAGAGTTATACAGGGGGCACTGCTGTTATACAGGGGGAGGTGTAGGGTTATACAGGGGGCACTGCTGTTATACAGGGGGAGGTGTAGGGTTATACAGGGGGCACTGCTGTTATACAGGGGGAGGTGTAGTGTTATACAGGGGGCACTGCTGTTATACAGGGGGAGGTGTAGAGTTATACAGGGGGCTCTGCTGTTATACAGGGGGAGGTGTAGGGTTATACAGGGGGCTCTGCTGTTATACAGGGGGAGGTGTAGGGTTATACAGGAGGCTCTGCTGTTATACAGGGGGAGGTGTAGGGTTATACCGGGGGCACTGCTGTTATACAGGGGGAGGTGTAGGGTTATACAGGGGGCACTGCTGTTATACAGGGGGAGGTGTAGGGTTATACAGGGGGCACTGCTGTTATACAGGGGGAGGTGTAGAGTTATACAGGGGGCTCTGCTGTTATACAGGGGGAGGTGTAGGGTTATACAGGGGGCACTGCTGTTATACAGGGGGAGGTGTAGGGTTATACAGGGGGCTCTGCTGTTATACAGGGGGAGGTGTAGGGTTATACAGGGGGCTCTGCTGTTATACAGGGGGTGGTGTAGGGTTATACAGGGGGCACTGCTGTTATACAGGGGGTGGTGTAGGGTTATACAGGGGGCACTGCTGTTATACAGGGGGAGGTGTAGGGTTATACAGGGGGCTCTGCTGTTATACAGGGGGAGGTGTAGGGTTATACCGGGGGCACTGCTGTTATACAGGGGGAGGTGTAGGGTTATACAGGGGGCACTGCTGTTATACAGGGGGAGGTGTAGGGTTATACAGGGGGCACTGCTGTTATACAGGGGGAGGTGTAGAGTTATACAGGGGGCTCTGCTGTTATACAGGGGGAGGTGTAGGGTTATACAGGGGGCACTGCTGTTATACAGGGGGAGGTGTAGGGTTATACAGGGGGCACTGCTGTTATACAGGGGGAGGTGTAGAGTTATACAGGGGGCACTGCTGTTATACAGGGGGAGGTGTAGAGTTATACAGGGGGCTCTGCTGTTATACAGGGGGAGGTGTAGGGTTATACAGGGGGCTCTGCTGTTATACAGGGGGAGGTGTAGGGTTATACAGGGGGCACTGCTGTTATACAGGGGGAGGTGTAGGGTTATACAGGGGGCACTGCTGTTATACAGGGGGAGGTGTAGGGTTATACAGGGGGCACTGCTGTTATACAGGGGGAGGTGTAGGGTTATACAGGGGGCACTGCTGTTATACAGGGGGAGGTGTAGGGTTATACAGGGGGCACTGCTGTTATACAGGGGGAGGTGTAGGGTTATACAGGGGGCTCTGCTGTTATACAGGGGGTGGTGTAGGGTTATACAGGGGGCACTGCTGTTATACAGGGGGTGGTGTAGGGTTATACAGGGGGCACTGCTGTTATACAGGGGGGGGTGTAGGGTTATACAGGGGGCACTGCTGTTATACAGGGGGAGGTGTAGAGTTATACAGGGGGCACTGCTGTTATACAGGGGGAGGTGTAGGGTTATACAGGGGGAGGTGTAGGGTTATACAGGGGGCACTGCTGTTATACAGGGGGAGGTGTAGAGTTATACAGGGGGCTCTGCTGTTATACAGGGGGAGGTGTAGGGTTATACAGGGGGCACTGCTGTTATACAGGGGGAGGTGTAGGGTTATACAGGGGGCTCTGCTGTTATACAGGGGGAGGTGTAGAGTTATACAGGGGGCTCTGCTGTTATACAGGGGGAGGTGTAGGGTTATACAGGGGGCTCTGCTGTTATACAGGGGGTGGTGTAGGGTTATACAGGGGGCACTGCTGTTATACAGGGAGTGGTGTAGGGTTATACAGGGGGCTCTGCTGTTATACAGGGGGTGGTGTAGGGTTATACAGGGGGCACTGCTGTTATACAGGGGGAGGTGTAGGGTTATACAGGGGGCTCTGCTGTTATACAGGGGGTGGTGTAGGGTTATACAGGGGGCTCTGCTGTTATACAGGGGGAGGTGTAGAGTTATACAGGGGGCTCTGCTGTTATACAGGGGGAGGTGTAGGGTTATACAGGGGGCTCTGCTGTTATACAGGGGGTGGTGTAGGGTTATACAGGGGGCTCTGCTGTTATACAGGGGGTGGTGTAGGGTTATACAGGGGGCTCTGCTGTTATACAGGGGGTGGTGTAGGGTTATACAGGGGGCTCTGCTGTTATACAGGGGGAGGTGTAGAGTTATACAGGGGGCTCTGCTGTTATACAGGGGGTGGTGTAGGGTTATACAGGGGGCTCTGCTGTTATACAGGGGGAGGTGTAGGGTTATACAGGGGGCACTGCTGTTATACAGGGGGAGGTGTAGGGTTATACAGGGGGCTCTGCTGTTATACAGGGGGAGGTGTAGGGTTATACAGGGGGCTCTGCTGTTATACAGGGGGTGGTGTAGGGTTATACAGGGGGCTCTGCTGTTATACAGGGGGAGGTGTAGGGTTATACAGGGGGCTCTGCTGTTATACAGGGGGTGGTGTAGGGTTATACAGGGGGCTCTGCTGTTATACAGGGGGTGGTGTAGGGTTATACAGGGGGCTCTGCTGTTATACAGGGGGAGGTGTAGAGTTATACAGGGGGCTCTGCTGTTATACAGGGGGAGGTGTAGGGTTATACAGGGGGCTCTGCTGTTATACAGGGGGAGGTGTAGGGTTATACAGGGGGCTCTGCTGTTATACAGGGGGTGGTGTAGGGTTATACAGGGGGCTCTGCTGTTATACAGGGGGAGGTGTAGGGTTATACAGGGGGCTCTGCTGTTATACAGGGGGTGGTGTAGGGTTATACAGGGGGCTCTGCTGTTATACAGGGGGAGGTGTAGGGTTATACAGGGGGCTCTGCTGTTATACAGGGGGAGGTGTAGGGTTATACAGGGGGCTCTGCTGTTATACAGGGGGTGGTGTAGGGTTATACAGGGGGCTCTGCTGTTATACAGGGGGTGGTGTAGGGTTATACAGGGGGCTCTGCTGTTATACAGGGGGAGGTGTAGAGTTATACAGGGGGCACTGCTGTTATACAGGGGGAGGTGTAGGGTTATACAGGGGGCACTGCTGTTATACAGGGGGAGGTGTAGGGTTATACAGGGGGCTCTGCTGTTATACAGGGGGAGGTGTAGGGTTATACAGGGGGCTCTGCTGTTATACAGGGGGTGGTGTAGGGTTATACAGGGGGAGGTGTAGGGTTATACAGGGGGCACTGCTGTTATACAGGGGGTGGTGTAGGGTTATACAGGGGGCACTGCTGTTATACAGGGGGAGGTGTAGGGTTATACAGGGGGCTCTGCTGTTATACAGGGGGTGGTGTAGGGTTATACAGGGGGCACTGCTGTTATACAGGGGGAGGTGTAGAGTTATACAGGGGGCTCTGCTGTTATACAGGGGGAGGTGTAGGGTTATACAGGGGGCACTGCTGTTATACAGGGGGAGGTGTAGGGTTATACAGGGGGCACTGCTGTTATACAGGGGGTGGTGTAGGGTTATACAGGGGGCACTGCTGTTATACAGGGGGAGGTGTAGGGTTATACAGGGGGCACTGCTGTTATACAGGGGGAGGTGTAGAGTTATACAGGGGGCACTGCTGTTATACAGGGGGAGGTGTAGAGTTATACAGGGGGCACTGCTGTTATACAGGGGGAGGTGTAGAGTTATACAGGGGGCTCTGCTGTTATACAGGGGGAGGTGTAGGGTTATACAGGGGGCACTGCTGTTATACAGGGGGTGGTGTAGGGTTATACAGGGGGCACTGCTGTTATACAGGGGGAGGTGTAGAGTTATACAGGGGGCACTGCTGTTATACAGGGGGAGGTGTAGGGTTATACAGGGGGCACTGCTGTTATACAGGGGGAGGTGTAGTGTTATACAGGGGGCACTGCTGTTATACAGGGGGAGGTGTAGAGTTATACAGGGGGCTCTGCTGTTATACAGGGGGAGGTGTAGAGTTATACAGGGGGCTCTGCTGTTATACAGGGGGAGGTGTAGGGTTATACAGGGGGCTCTGCTGTTATACAGGGGGAGGTGTAGGGTTATACAGGAGGCTCTGCTGTTATACAAGGGGAGGTGTAGGGTTATACCGGGGGCACTGCTGTTATACAGGGGGAGGTGTAGGGTTATACAGGGGGCACTGCTGTTATACAGGGGGAGGTGTAGGGTTATACAGGGGGCACTGCTGTTATACAGGGGGAGGTGTAGAGTTATACAGGGGGCTCTGCTGTTATACAGGGGGAGGTGTAGGGTTATACAGGGGGCACTGCTGTTATACAGGGGGAGGTGTAGAGTTATACAGGGGGCTCTGCTGTTATACAGGGGGAGGTGTAGGGTTATACAGGGGGCTCTGCTGTTATACAGGGGGTGGTGTAGGGTTATACAGGGGGCACTGCTGTTATACAGGGGGTGGTGTAGGGTTATACAGGGGGCACTGCTGTTATACAGGGGGAGGTGTAGGGTTATACAGGGGGAGGTGTAGGGTTATACAGGGGGCTCTGCTGTTATACAGGGGGAGGTGTAGGGTTATACCGGGGGCACTGCTGTTATACAGGGGGAGGTGTAGGGTTATACAGGGGGCACTGCTGTTATACAGGGGGAGGTGTAGGGTTATACAGGGGGCTCTGCTGTTATACAGGGGGTGGTGTAGGGTTATACAGGGGGCACTGCTGTTATACAGGGGGTGGTGTAGGGTTATACAGGGGGCACTGCTGTTATACAGGGGGAGGTGTAGGGTTATACAGGGGGCACTGCTGTTATACAGGGGGAGGTGTAGAGTTATACAGGGGGCACTGCTGTTATACAGGGGGAGGTGTAGGGTTATACAGGGGGCACTGCTGTTATACAGGGGGAGGTGTAGAGTTATACAGGGGGCTCTGCTGTTATACAGGGGGAGGTGTAGGGTTATACAGGGGGCACTGCTGTTATACAGGGGGAGGTGTAGAGTTATACAGGGGGCTCTGCTGTTATACAGGGGGAGGTGTAGGGTTATACAGGGGGCTCTGCTGTTATACAGGGGGTGGTGTAGGGTTATACAGGGGGCTCTGCTGTTATACAGGGGGAGGTGTAGGGTTATACAGGGGGCTCTGCTGTTATACAGGGGGAGGTGTAGGGTTATACAGGGGGCTCTGCTGTTATACAGGGGGAGGTGTAGGGTTATACAGGGGGCACTGCTGTTATACAGGGGGAGGTGTAGGGTTATACAGGGGGAGGTGTAGGGTTATACAGGGGGCTCTGCTGTTATACAGGGGGAGGTGTAGGGTTATACCGGGGGCACTGCTGTTATACAGGGGGAGGTGTAGGGTTATACAGGGGGCACTGCTGTTATACAGGGGGAGGTGTAGGGTTATACAGGGGGCTCTGCTGTTATACAGGGGGTGGTGTAGGGTTATACAGGGGGCACTGCTGTTATACAGGGGGTGGTGTAGGGTTATACAGGGGGCACTGCTGTTATACAGGGGGAGGTGTAGGGTTATACAGGGGGCACTGCTGTTATACAGGGGGAGGTGTAGAGTTATACAGGGGGCACTGCTGTTATACAGGGGGAGGTGTAGGGTTATACAGGGGGCACTGCTGTTATACAGGGGGAGGTGTAGAGTTATACAGGGGGCTCTGCTGTTATACAGGGGGAGGTGTAGGGTTATACAGGGGGCACTGCTGTTATACAGGGGGAGGTGTAGAGTTATACAGGGGGCTCTGCTGTTATACAGGGGGAGGTGTAGGGTTATACAGGGGGCTCTGCTGTTATACAGGGGGTGGTGTAGGGTTATACAGGGGGCTCTGCTGTTATACAGGGGGAGGTGTAGGGTTATACAGGGGGCTCTGCTGTTATACAGGGGGAGGTGTAGGGTTATACAGGGGGCTCTGCTGTTATACAGGGGGAGGTGTAGGGTTATACAGGGGGCACTGCTGTTATACAGGGGGAGGTGTAGGGTTATACAGGGGGCTCTGCTGTTATACAGGGGGTGGTGTAGGGTTATACAGGGGGCTCTGCTGTTATACAGGGGGAGGTGTAGGGTTATACAGGGGGCTCTGCTGTTATACAGGGGGAGGTGTAGGGTTATACAGGGGGCTCTGCTGTTATACAGGGGGAGGTGTAGGGTTATACAGGGGGCTCTGCTGTTATACAGGGGGTGGTGTAGGGTTATACAGGGGGCTCTGCTGTTATACAGGGGGTGGTGTAGGGTTATACAGGGGGCTCTGCTGTTATACAGGGGGAGGTGTAGAGTTATACAGGGGGCTCTGCTGTTATACAGGGGGAGGTGTAGGGTTATACAGGGGGCTCTGCTGTTATACAGGGGGTGGTGTAGGGTTATACAGGGGGCTCTGCTGTTATACAGGGGGTGGTGTAGGGTTATACAGGGGGCACTGCTGTTATACAGGGGGAGGTGTAGAGTTATACAGGGGGCTCTGCTGTTATACAGGGGGTGGTGTAGGGTTATACAGGGGGCACTGCTGTTATACAGGGGGAGGTGTAGAGTTATACAGGGGGCTCTGCTGTTATACAGGGGGTGGTGTAGGGTTATACAGGGGGCTCTGCTGTTATACAGGGGGTGGTGTAGTGTTATACAGGGGGCACTGCTGTTATACAGGGGGAGGTGTAGAGTTATACAGGGGGCACTGCTGTTATACAGGGGGAGGTGTAGAGTTATACAGGGGGCTCTGCTGTTATACAGGGGGTGGTGTAGGGTTATACAGGGGGCTCTGCTGTTATACAGGGGGAGGTGTAGGGTTATACAGGGGGCTCTGCTGTTATACAGGGGGAGGTGTAGAGTTATACAGGGGGCTCTGCTGTTATACAGGGGGAGGTGTAGGGTTATACAGGGGGCACTGCTGTTATACAGGGGGAGGTGTAGAGTTATACAGGGGGCTCTGCTGTTATACAGGGGGAGGTGTAGGGTTATACAGGGGGCACTGCTGTTATACAGGGGGAGGTGTAGGGTTATACAGGGGGCTCTGCTGTTATACAGGGGGAGGTGTAGAGTTATACAGGGGGCTCTGCTGTTATACAGGGGGAGGTGTAGGGTTATACAGGGGGCACTGCTGTTATACAGGGGGAGGTGTAGAGTTATACAGGGGGCTCTGCTGTTATACAGGGGGAGGTGTAGGGTTATACAGGGGGAGGTGTAGGGTTATACAGGGGGCACTGCTGTTATACAGGGGGAGGTGTAGAGTTATACAGGGGGCTCTGCTGTTATACAGGGGGAGGTGTAGGGTTATACCGGGGGCACTGCTGTTATACAGGGGGAGGTGTAGGGTTATACAGGGGGCTCTGCTGTTATACAGGGGGTGGTGTAGGGTTATACAGGGGGCACTGCTGTTATACAGGGGGAGGTGTAGGGTTATACAGGGGGCACTGCTGTTATACAGGGGGTGGTGTAGGGTTATACAGGGGGCACTGCTGTTATACAGGGGGTGGTGTAGGGTTATACAGGGGGCACTGCTGTTATACAGGGGGTGGTGTAGGGTTATACAGGGGGCACTGCTGTTATACAGGGGGTGGTGTAGGGTTATACAGGGGGCACTGCTGTTATACAGGGGGAGGTGTAGGGTTATACAGGGGGCACTGCTGTTATACAGGGGGAGGTGTAGAGTTATACAGGGGGCTCTGCTGTTATACAGGGGGAGGTGTAGGGTTATACAGGGGGCTCTGCTGTTATACAGGGGGTGGTGTAGGGTTATACAGGGGGCACTGCTGTTATACAGGGGGTGGTGTAGGGTTATACAGGGGGCACTGCTGTTATACAGGGGGTGGTGTAGGGTTATACAGGGGGCACTGCTGTTATACAGGGGGTGGTGTAGGGTTATACAGGGGGCACTGCTGTTATACAGGGGGAGGTGTAGGGTTATACAGGGGGCACTGCT
Organism: Bufo bufo; assembly: GCF_905171765.1. NCBI lineage: Eukaryota > Metazoa > Chordata > Amphibia > Anura > Bufonidae > Bufo > Bufo bufo. The sequence goes on from NC_053395.1 coordinate 235,189,230, forward strand.
GTTATACAGGGGGAGGTGTAGAGTTATACAGGGGGCTCTGCTGTTATACAGGGGGAGGTGTAGGGTTATACAGGGGGCTCTGCTGTTATACAGGGGGTGGTGTAGGGTTATACAGGGGGCTCTGCTGTTATACAGGGGGAGGTGTAGGGTTATACAGGGGGCACTGCTGTTATACAGGGGGAGGTGTAGAGTTATACAGGGGGCACTGCTGTTATACAGGGGGAGGTGTAGGGTTATACAGGGGGCTCTGCTGTTATACAGGGGGTGGTGTAGGGTTATACAGGGGGCTCTGCTGTTATACAGGGGGAGGTGTAGGGTTATACAGGGGGCACTGCTGTTATACAGGGGGTGGTGTAGGGTTATACAGGGGGCTCTGCTGTTATACAGGGGGAGGTGTAGGGTTATACAGGGGGCACTGCTGTTATACAGGGGGAGGTGTAGAGTTATACAGGGGGCTCTGCTGTTATACAGGGGGAGGTGTAGGGTTATACAGGGGGAGGTGTAGGGTTATACAGGGGGCACTGCTGTTATACAGGGGGAGGTGTAGAGTTATACAGGGGGCTCTGCTGTTATACAGGGGGAGGTGTAGGGTTATACCGGGGGCACTGCTGTTATACAGGGGGAGGTGTAGGGTTATACAGGGGGCACTGCTGTTATACAGGGGGAGGTGTAGGGTTATACAGGGGGCTCTGCTGTTATACAGGGGGTGGTGTAGGGTTATACAGGGGGCACTGCTGTTATACAGGGGGAGGTGTAGGGTTATACAGGGGGCACTGCTGTTATACAGGGGGTGGTGTAGGGTTATACAGGGGGCACTGCTGTTATACAGGGGGTGGTGTAGGGTTATACAGGGGGCACTGCTGTTATACAGGGGGTGGTGTAGGGTTATACAGGGGGCACTGCTGTTATACAGGGGGTGGTGTAGGGTTATACAGGGGGCACTGCTGTTATACAGGGGGAGGTGTAGGGTTATACAGGGGGCACTGCTGTTATACAGGGGGAGGTGTAGAGTTATACAGGGGGCTCTGCTGTTATACAGGGGGAGGTGTAGGGTTATACAGGGGGCTCTGCTGTTATACAGGGGGTGGTGTAGGGTTATACAGGGGGCTCTGCTGTTATACAGGGGGAGGTGTAGGGTTATACAGGGGGCACTGCTGTTATACAGGGGGAGGTGTAGGGTTATACAGGGGGCTCTGCTGTTATACAGGGGGAGGTGTAGGGTTATACAGGGGGCTCTGCTGTTATACAGGGGGTGGTGTAGGGTTATACAGGGGGCTCTGCTGTTATACAGGGGGTGGTGTAGGGTTATACAGGGGGCACTGCTGTTATACAGGGGGAGGTGTAGAGTTATACAGGGGGCTCTGCTGTTATACAGGGGGTGGTGTAGGGTTATACAGGGGGCTCTGCTGTTATACAGGGGGAGGTGTAGAGTTATACAGGGGGCTCTGCTGTTATACAGGGGGTGGTGTAGGGTTATACAGGGGGCACTGCTGTTATACAGGGGGAGGTGTAGGGTTATACAGGGGGCTCTGCTGTTATACAGGGGGTGGTGTAGGGTTATACAGGGGGCTCTGCTGTTATACAGGGGGAGGTGTAGAGTTATACAGGGGGCACTGCTGTTATACAGGGGGTGGTGTAGGGTTATACAGGGGGCACTGCTGTTATACAGGGGGAGGTGTAGGGTTATACAGGGGGCTCTGCTGTTATACAGGGGGAGGTGTAGGGTTATACAGGGGGCTCTGCTGTTATACAGGGGGAGGTGTAGAGTTATACAGGGGGCACTGCTGTTATACAGGGGGAGGTGTAGGGTTATACAGGGGGCACTGCTGTTATACAGGGGGAGGTGTAGGGTTATACAGGGGGCTCTGCTGTTATACAGGGGGTGGTGTAGGGTTATACAGGGGGCTCTGCTGTTATACAGGGGGAGGTGTAGAGTTATACAGGGGGCACTGCTGTTATACAGGGGGTGGTGTAGGGTTATACAGGGGGCACTGCTGTTATACAGGGGGAGGTGTAGGGTTATACAGGGGGCTCTGCTGTTATACAGGGGGAGGTGTAGGGTTATACAGGGGGCTCTGCTGTTATACAGGGGGAGGTGTAGAGTTATACAGGGGGCACTGCTGTTATACAGGGGGTGGTGTAGGGTTATACAGGGGGCACTGCTGTTATACAGGGGGAGGTGTAGAGTTATACAGGGGGCACTGCTGTTATACAGGGGGAGGTGTAGAGTTATACAGGGGGCACTGCTGTTATACAGGGGGTGGTGTAGGGTTATACAGGGGGCACTGCTGTTATACAGGGGGAGGTGTAGGGTTATACAGGGGGCTCTGCTGTTATACAGGGGGAGGTGTAGGGTTATACAGGGGGCACTGCTGTTATACAGGGGGAGGTGTAGGGTTATACAGGGGGCTCTGCTGTTATACAGGGGGAGGTGTAGGGTTATACAGGGGGAGGTGTAGGGTTATACAGGGGGCACTGCTGTTATACAGGGGGTGGTGTAGGGTTATACAGGGGGCACTGCTGTTATACAGGGGGAGGTGTAGGGTTATACAGGGGGCTCTGCTGTTATACAGGGGGTGGTGTAGGGTTATACAGGGGGCACTGCTGTTATACAGGGGGAGGTGTAGGGTTATACAGGGGGCTCTGCTGTTATACAGGGGGAGGTGTAGGGTTATACAGGGGGTACTGCTGTTATACAGGGGGCTCTGCTGTTATACAGGGGGCTCTGCTGTTATACAGGGGGCTCTGCTGTTATACAGGGGGCACTGCTGTTATACAGGGGGAGGTGTAGGGTTATACAGGGGGCACTGCTGTTATACAGGGGGAGGTGTAGGGTTATACAGGGGGCACTGCTGTTATACAGGGGGAGGTGTAGGGTTATACAGGGGGTACTGCTGTTATACAGGGGGAGGTGTAGAGTTATACAGGGGGCTCTGCTGTTATACAGGGGGAGGTGTAGGGTTATACAGGGGGCTCTGCTGTTATACAGGGGGAGGTGTAGGGTTATACAGGGGGCTCTGCTGTTATACAGGGAGTGGTGTAGAGTTATACAGGGGGCACTGCTGTTATACAGGGGGAGGTGTAGGGTTATACAGGGGGCACTGCTGTTATACAGGGGGTGGTGTAGGGTTATACAAGGGGCACTGCTGTTATACAGGGGGAGGTGTAGGGTTATACAGGGGGCACTGCTGTTATACAGGGGGTGGTGTAGGGTTATACAGGGGGCACTGCTGTTATACAGGGGGAGGTGTAGAGTTATACAGGGGGCTCTGCTGTTATACAGGGGGAGGTGTAGGGTTATACAGGGGGCTCTGCTGTTATACAGGGGGTGGTGTAGGGTTATACAGGGGGCTCTGCTGTTATACAGGGGGAGGTGTAGGGTTATACAGGGGGCTCTGCTGTTATACAGGGGGAGGTGTAGAGTTATACAGGGGGAGGTGTAGGGTTATACAGGGGGTGGTGTAGAGTTATACAGGGGGCACTGCTGTTATACAGGGGGAGGTGTAGGGTTATACAGGGGGCACTGCTGTTATACAGGGGGTGGTGTAGGGTTATACAGGGGCACTGCTGTTATACAGGGGGAGGTGTAGAGTTATACAGGGGGCACTGCTGTTATACAGGGGGAGGTGTAGAGTTATACAGGGGGCTCTGCTGTTATACAGGGGGAGGTGTAGGGTTATACAGGGGGCTCTGCTGTTATACAGGGGGTGGTGTAGGGTTATACAGGGGGCTCTGCTGTTATACAGGGGGAGGTGTAGAGTTATACAGGGGGCTCTGCTGTTATACAGGGGGAGGTGTAGAGTTATACAGGGGGCTCTGCTGTTATACAGGGGGTGGTGTAGGGTTATACAGGGGGCTCTGCTGTTATACAGGGGGAGGTGTAGTGTTATACAGGGGGCACTGCTGTTATACAGGGGGAGGTGTAGAGTTATACAGGGGGCACTGCTGTTATACAGGGGGAGGTGTAGGGTTATACAGGGGGCTCTGCTGTTATACAGGGGGAGGTGTAGAGTTATACAGGGGGCTCTGCTGTTATACAGGGGGAGGTGTAGGGTTATACAGGGGGCTCTGCTGTTATACAGGGGGAGGTGTAGAGTTATACAGGGGGCACTGCTGTTATACAGGGGGAGGTGTAGAGTTATACAGGGGGCTCTGCTGTTATACAGGGGGTGGTGTAGGGTTATACAGGGGGCTCTGCTGTTATACAGGGGGAGGTGTAGTGTTATACAGGGGGCACTGCTGTTATACAGGGGGAGGTGTAGAGTTATACAGGGGGCACTGCTGTTATACAGGGGGAGGTGTAGAGTTATACAGGGGGCTCTGCTGTTATACAGGGGGAGGTGTAGGGTTATACAGGGGGCACTGCTGTTATACAGGGGGAGGTGTAGAGTTATACAGGGGGCTCTGCTGTTATACAGGGGGAGGTGTAGGGTTATACAGGGGGCTCTGCTGTTATACAGGGGGAGGTGTAGGGTTATACAGGGGGCTCTGCTGTTATACAGGGGGAGGTGTAGGGTTATACAGGGGGCACTGCTGTTATACAGGGGGAGGTGTAGGGTTATACAGGGGGCACTGCTGTTATACAGGTGGTATCGGGTCTATTACAGGGCTCTGCGGTCCTAGTCGGATATTTTGGGGCCGCTCTCGTACCTCTCTCTTGATGGTGCCACTCACCCGGAAGTCTCCGGATTCTTTTTTGCGTTCCAGCCCTCACTGTGGCCTCCGCCGGCGAGGAGAACTGATGAGGACAGCCTCTGATTGGCTGTTTGGAATGAAGTGAGTTTCTAACTACTTGTTAGGGGGAGCGCCTCCAGTCACGTGATGTCTGTAGTTTCGGCGCCATGTTGTCTATGATATTTTCTTTTTTTCCGCTATTTTTAGGTTCCGTAACTGGATGCCAGTGAGTGCAGCGGGAAAACGACTGTCAGGGCCGTGTCCCCGCTGGAATGTCCGTGTGGTGTCCGTGTGCAGTGTTTGCTCGCCTCCAGCTCGTTATAAAATTCTGATTCCAGCCGCAGCTCAGTGAATGTTGGGTGAGGCAGGGAGGAGTTGAGGCTATAGCTGGTGTGAGTCTGGGTAGGTGTGAGGCTAGGAGTTGTGAGGTTAGGAGGCCGGACCGGTGTGAGGTTAGGAGGCCGGACCGGTGTGAGGTTAGGAGGCCGGACCGGTGTGAGGTTAGGAGGCCGGACCGGTGTGAGGCTACGAGGCTGGGCAGGTGTGAGGTTAGGAGGCCGGACCGGTGTGAGGTTAGGAGGCCGGGACGATGTGAGGCTATAGCTGGTGTGAGTCTGGGTAGGTGTGAGGCTACGAGGCTGGGCCGGTGTGAGGTTAGGAGGCCGGACCGGTGTGAGGCTATAGCTGGTGTGAGTCTGGGTAGGTGTGAGGCCACGAGGCTGGGTCGATGTGAGGCTATAGCTGGTGTGAGTCTGGGTAGGTGTGAGGCTACGAGGCCGGACCGGTGTGAGGTTAGGAGGCCGGGACGATGTGAGGCTATAGCTGGTGTGAGTCTGGGTAGGTGTGAGGCTACGAGGCTGGGCCGGTGTGAGGTTAGGAGGCCGGACCGGTGTGAGGTTAGGAGGCCGGGACGATGTGAGGCTATAGCTGGTGTGAGTCTGGTTAGATGTGAGGCTACGAGGCCGGGCCGGTGTGAGGTTAGGAGGCCGGACCGGTGTGAGGCTATAGCTGGTGTGAGTCTGGTTAGATGTGAGGCTACGAGGCCGGGCCGGTGTGAGGTTAGGTGGCCGGACCGGTGTGAGGCTATAGCTGGTGTGAGTCTGGTTAGATGTGAGGCTACGAGGCCGGGCCGGTGTGAGGTTAGGTGGCCGGACCGGTGTGAGGCTATAGCTGGTGTGAGTCTGGTTAGATGTGAGGCTACGAGGCCGGGCCGGTGTGAGGTTAGGAGGCCGGACCGGTGTGAGGCTATAGCTGGTGTGAGTCTGGGTAGGTGTGAGGTTACGAGGCCGGGACGATGTGAGGCTATAGCTGGTGTGAAGCTATGCAGCTGGTGCGGGCTAAGAGTTGTGAGGCTACGAGGCTGGGTCCGTACGAGGCTGGTTTGAGGCTGGGTGTAAAGCGATTAGACTGGCATGAGGCTGGGTCGATGTGAGGCTATAGCTGGTGCGAGGCCGGGTCCGTGTGAGGTTACGAGGCTGGGTGTAAAGCGATTAGACTGGCATGAGGCTGGGTCGATGTGAGGCTATAGCTGGTGCGAGGCCGGGTCCGTGTGAGGTTACGAGGCTGGGTGTAAAGCGATTAGACTGGCATGAGGCTGGGTCGATGTGAGGCTATGCGGGCCGGTGCGGGGCTAGACAGTAAACATGGCCGCTGCAGGGATATGAACTGGCTGACATCAGAAGAAACAACCGTTCGTGAAGGAAGGAGGCGATCAGCCCAGAGGTTAAGCGGAGCCGGCGGTCCCAATCGGCTGTCTACATTAGTTATCACTGTGACTGTACAAGACGTAGCGGGGCAGGAAGTAACTACTTTCATCATCCACACTATGCAACATCTGCTCTCAAGCTTTAATCACAGAAATGAGGGAGGTGGTAGTCCCTCCATATCCACACTTACGGCCTGGTCTCTGAGTAGGCGTCCAGGACTAATGTCCTCTCCCTTTTCACAAGTGGTCTCGCCCTAAAAGTGTTGCCCCCCAACCATGCGGGTCCTGAGGGACAAGTCCCTGAGCTTGTAATCTCAGCACCCAGAATAGGGCAGCCCCTGGAGCCATGGGTCATAGATGGGAGTCTTTGTGTCTCCGGGTGGTGACCACAGCCCTGGATTCTTGGCCCTAGGTTTTTATGACCACCCCTTTAATTCCTCTCTTGGCTGTGAATACTCTTTTTTTGACAAGTCGTCCAATGGCTGGTCTTCCATAACAGACCCGAGAATGTCCATTCTTTACAGTCCTATGGGCATAGACAGAAGATGCTCTGCCTCCGAGGCCCACCAGACCAGGAGCATTTGGGTGATTGATTAGTAAGGACTCCTTCCTTTGAAAACCAACTCCCAGGATTTTAAAGGGTCACTAAGTTTTCATGAAACGTTTTATATCTCATAGGTGTTGATCAGACCCTCTACACAACTGCTCGGTCCTCTTCTCCCAAAACCAGCTTCTCCACCATTACAGAAGAAAAACTCTCCACCCTACACTCCAGATCCCATCTCACCACCTGTGCACTTGACCCAATCCCATCCCACCTCATCCCTAACCTCACCACAGTGTTTATCCCAACCCTAACTCATCTCTTCAACCTATCACTAAACTCTGGTGTCTTCCCCTCTGCTTTTAAACATGCTACCATTACACCCAGCCTCAAAAAGCCTTCACTTGACCCATCTTCTTTGTCCAGTTATTGCCCGATATCACTTCTTCCATTTGCCTCAAAGCTACTTAAGCAGCATGTCCATTCTGAACCGACCTCTCGCCTCTCCTCCTGCTCCCTCTTTGACCGGCTACAACCTGGCTTCCGACCCCACTACTCGACTGAAACTGCCCTCACCAAAGTCACCAATGACCTACTAACAGCCAAAACCAGAAAACATTACTTTGTCCTTCTTCTCCTTGAGCTGTCCTCTGCCTTCTCCATTACTCTGTCCTCCTTCTCCTTGACCTGTCCTCTGCCTTCTCCATTACTTTGTCCTCCTTCTCCTTGAGCTGTCCTCTGCCTTCTCCATTACTCTGTCCTCCTTCTCCTTGACCTGTCCTCTGCCTTCTCCATTACTCTGTCCTCCTTCTCCTTGAGCTGTCCTCTGCCTTCTCCATTACTCTGTCCTCCTTCTCCTTGACCTGTCCTCTGCCTTTGACACTGTCGACCACTCCCTTCTGTTACAAACTCTCATCTCTTGACATCACCGACCTGGCCCTCTCCTGGATCACATCATACCTCACAGACCGGACGTTTAGCGTCTCCCACTCTCACACCACCTCCTCGTCTCATTCCCTCCAGGCTCTGTCCTAGGACCCCTGCTCTTCTCTATCTACACCCTCGGCCTGGGACAGCTCATAAAGTCCCATGGCTTTTGAGTATCTCTTTTATGCTGATGACACACACATCTACCTCTCTGGTCCAGACATCACCACCTTACTATCAAGAATCCCACATTGTCTATCCTCCATATCTTCCTTCTTCTCTTCTCGCTTTCTAAAACTTAACATGGATAAGACATCATCTTTCCACCATCCTGCTCAACTTCCCCAACCGACCTATCTATCACGATCAATGGCTGCACACTCTCCCCGGTCAAGTCCGCTGCCTTGGAGTGACCTTGGATTCTGCCCTTTCCTTCTGACACATCCAAGCCCTTTCCACCATCTGCCGCCTCCAACTCAAAAACATCTCCCGCATCCTCGCTTTCCTCAACTTTGAGTCTGTGAAAATGCTTGTACATGCCCTCATTATCTTTTGCCTGGACTACTACAACATCCTCCTCTGTGGCCTTCTGTTATGGAAATTTTTATCAGCATAGGATGACTATAGTGGACTTTCTCTTTATCTTAGAAATGTTATGTAGGTTTATTTTGTATATGTCTCCCTGTGTAAAGTCTGACCAGATTACGTTTGTAAGGCTGGGTTCACACGGACGAGATTTCTATGGGGCTGTGCACATGAGCAGTTATTTTCACGCATCACTTGTGCGTTGCGTGAAAATCGCAGCATGCTCTATATTGTGCGTTTATCACACAACGCAGGCCCCATAGAAGTGAATGGGGCTGCTTGAAAATCGCAAGCAAGTGCGGATGTGGTGCGATTTTCACGCATGGTTGCTAGGAGACAGTCTATTCACTGTATTATTTTCCCTTATAACATGGTTCTAAGGGAAAATAATAGCATTCTTTAATACAGAATGCATAGTAGGTCAATTGAGGGTTAAAAAAAATGAACTTGCCTCATCCTCTTGATCGCGTAGTTGCCGATCTCTTCTTTCTTTAATCATGAGCTGCCGGCTAAAGGACCTGTGGTGACGTCACATCACATGGTCCAATCACAAGGTCCATCACTGTGGTGATGGACCATGTGATTGGACCTTGTGATTAGCTCAGTGACGTCACCACAGGTCCTGAAGAAAGAACAGGAGACCGGCAGCTGCGCGATCAATTGGAGAAGGTGAGTTAATTTATTTTTTAACCCTCAATTGACCTTGTACTAAGCATTCTGTATTAAAGAATGCTATTATTTTCCCTTATAACCATGTTATGAGGGAAAATAATTACATCTACACAACCTTGAACCCAAACCTGAACTTCAGTGAAAAAGTTCGGTTCTGGGTACCACATTCAGTTTTTTATCACGTGCGTGCAAAATGCATTACAACGCGATAAAAACTGAAAGCTGCCAGCGGGTCCTCATCAGCAACGGTGGGGTATAGCACACTGATGCCAGTCTAACTGAACCATGGGGGCCCCAACATCCTGCTAAACATTGGTTGGTGGGACTGGTGTCCATGAGAACGCTGTATCACCTTTTTGGTCGAGGCTGTTTTAAAAGACCTTCCTCAGGGACTGATCCCCCTGACGGAACCATGTCTGACAGAGGTTCACTTTGGGTCGTTAGGAGACTTGCAGTGGACTAAATGCATTTGCACGTGTCCTGGGGGTGATGGTGGATTGTGATCAGCAGGCCACATGAGCATGTTTGAGCTCCACCCACCACGACTGTACAGTCGTGGCCAAAAGTTTTGAGAATTACATAAATATTGGAAAAGTTGCTGCTTAAGTTTTTATAATAGCAATTTGCATCTACTCCAGAATGTTATGAAGTGATCAGATAAATTGCATAGTCCTTCTTTGCCATGAAAATTAACTTAATCCCCAAAAAACCTTTCCACTCCATTTCATTGCTGTCATTAAAGGACCTGCTGAGATCATTTCAGTAATCGTCTTGTTAACTCAGGTGAGAATGTTGAGGAGCACAAGGCTGGAGATCATTATGTCAGGCTGATTGGGTTAAAATGGCAGACTTGACATGTTAAAATGAGGGTGATGCTTGAAATCATTGTTCTTCCATTGTTAACCATGGTGACCTGCAAAGAAACGCGTGCAGCCATCATTGCGTTGCATAAAAATGGCTTCACAGGGAAGGATATTGTGGCTACTAAGATTGCACCTCAATCAACAATTTATAGGATCATCAAGAACTTCAAGGAAAGAGGTTCAATTCTTGTTAAGAAGGTTTCAGGGCGTCCAAGAAAGTCCAGCAAGCGCCAGGATCGTCTCCTAAAGAGGATTCAGCTGCGGGATCGGAGTGCCACCAGTGCAGAGCTTGCTCAGGAATGGCAGCAGGCAGGTGTGAGCGCATCTGCACGCACAGTGAGGTGAAGACTTTTGGAAGATGGCCTGGTGTCAAGAAGGGCAGCAAAGAAGCCACTTCTCTCCAAAAAAAACATCAGGGACAGATTGATCTTCTGCAGAAAGTCTGGTGAATGGACTGCTGAGGACTGGGGCAAAGTCATATTATCCGATGAAGCCTCTTTCCGATTGTTTGGGTCATCTGGAAAAAGCCTTGTCCGGAGAAGAAAAGGTGAGCGCTACCATCAGTCCTGTGTCATGCCAACAGTAAAGCATCCTGAGACCATTCATGTGTGGGGTGGCTTCTCATCCAAGGGAGTGGGCTCACTCACAATTTTGCCCAAAAACACAGCCATGAATAAAGAATGGCACCAAAACACCCTCCAACAGCAACTTCTTCCAACAATCCAACAACAGTTTGGTGAAGAACAATGCATTTTCCAGCACGATGGAGCACCGTGCCATAAGGCAAAAGTGATAAATAAGTGGCTCGGGGACCAAAACGTGGACATTTTGGGTCCATGGCCTGGAAACTCCCCAGATCTTAATCCCATTGAGAACTTGTGGTCAATCCTCAAGAGGCGGGTGGACAAACAAAAACCCACTAATTCTGCCAAACTCCAAGAAGTGATGATGAAAGAATGGGTTGTATCAGTCAGGAATTGGCCCAGAAGGTGATTGAGAGCATGCGCAGTCGAATTGTAGAGGTCCTGAAAAAGAAGGGCCAACACTGCAAATACTGACTCTGCATAAATGTCATGTGATTGTCGATAAAAGCCTTTGAAACGTATGAAGTGCGTGTAATTATATTTCACTACATCACAGAAACAACTGAAACAAAGATCTAAAAGCAGTTTAGCAGCAAACTTTGTGAAAACTAATATTTGTGTCATTCTCAAAACTTTTGGCCACGACTGTACATTAAATTGGGTAATCCTATGAGAGAAGTTGTTTGAGACCCCATTTTTTGCTTGTATCATCCTCTCCCAGAACTCTTCCCGTTGAAACTTAAGAACATCCTGCCATTTGTGCATTAGATAATAATTGCTCTTTTTCGGTCTTTTGATGTGACAAGGATTCATATATCCTAGACACCAGTTTCTTCCCCACCATTAATTTAGACGTATTGGCTAGAAGGTGTGGGAAGGTAGTAATTTGTGTTCCCCTTCCCAACGACATCCGTAAGGCTTGTTTGAGTTGTAGATAGAAGAAACTCATGTCCCGATCTCCTATTACACACTCATTTTTAAGGTCCAGGTATGTGATAATATCTCCCTCCTTCCAGATTTGACCCAGTCTAAAGACTCCATATTTCCACCAGATTCCCTGTTCAATTAGCTTTAATTCTGTAAGTTGAGTATTATCCCACAATAGGGTATCAGTATGTAATCTGCTCTGTGGCCACAATTCTCTTACCTCTTTCCAGATTTTGGCCCACAGCCCAAATATCAGTATTTTGCTGTTGTGACAAAATGTCGGCCTCCACCAATTAGAAGATACTGCTTTTTATTGATCCCTGCTATCATGGTCTTGTATCTTTGTGAGTTACTCCATATTAACATATTTCTGATATGGCCAGAGAAAAAATAGAGTTCCAGATTTGGGACCGGCAGCCCACCCTCCACCCCCCTATTTGGGCTCTTATCTGTGGTTTTCTTACCTCGCCATATCAGATCCACCAGAAGAGAAGCTATTTATACTTTTTCTGTATCTGCTCAGTCCTGTTTTTTAGGGACTGGGCCCTTATCATAGATCCTTAGTAGAGTCAGTATGGAAATCGCAGCTGCCGCTCTGGTTGAGGTTTTTTGTCTTCTGCTCCTCCGTTTGCGTTTTTGTTCCATGCTCGGCCTGTTTTTTTTTCAGTTTGTTTTGCAGTCCCAGGGTCCAAACCTTCAGTGCAGGGTGGATGCAGGTGAGGCCCTGTGGTTATTGAGGGGCCACACATTGCAGGATCTTCTACTGTGCTCATCTTCCTCTGTGGGGCAGCTCCATAGTAGAGGGCTGCACATCAGTTTCTGCAACCAGATCATCTCCCACTACCCGACATCTTTCGTGGCGCTCGCTCGGGTGAGATGTTTATGCACAAGTCAATGGAATAATAAACCTGAAGCTGTAATCTGGCGAGTGAGTTATGTGCGCGGCCTGCGATGGAGCTCACCGGAGGATCACTTGTCATGGCTGAGACTCCCGGCACTCGGGGAACATTGGAAGGTGACAGCTCCGTGCGGTTGTAAATGAACTCATTACTGAGGGAAGTGGAGTACTTCCTCTGCTTGTCACGCTCCTCCGCCATCCGTTTTACTGACGTTCCCTGCTCCAGCACCTCCTCGGGAAAGAATCATTTTTCGTTCTGGAGGGTTAAGAAAATAGAGGGAGAGGGTCAGGAGAGGAGACGCCTGGCAGATTCTTCATAAGATGTAGGAACTTAGAAGGTGATGAAGTTTCTCAGATCCTCAGTGCCACCCACAAGAGATGATGTGGATAGTAAGCTCTGCAGACAAGCCTCTGCCCCTCTTCTAGTGACTTATGCAGTGGTGGAGACATAGGAGAGAGAGTGTCCTCTTTAAGGCTTCTGTTTGTGACATTAAAGAGGACCTCTTCCCTCTCCTGACATGTCCAATTTAGTAACCTCTTGCATTCCCCATGTAATACCAATTCTGGAGCATCCATTCTCATTGCTCTATGTTGTGCTATTCCTGTATTATTCCTGCTAGAAGTTTACAAATAGATAGTCAGTAGTCTGCAGTAAAGGTCCTGCTGGGTGTTACCAGTAGCAGATGTGTCGGACTCTCTCCAATCAGTGCTGCTGGTGTCAGACGATGCAGGGGCACACCCCCAACTGGTAACACCCACCTGTACAATTACTACAACCTGCTTGTAATTCATTACATCTAATAGAAATTACATGGGGCATGCAGATCGTTACCACAACAGCCATGTCAACAGAGGGGATAGGTCCTCCTTAAAGGGGTTTTGTCACTTCAGCAAATACCATTTATCACGTAGAGAAAGTTAATTCGAGGCCCATCCTAATGTATTGTGAATCTCCATGTTGCCTCCTTTGCTGGCTGGATTCATTTTTCTTAAACATTATACACAGCTCGCTTCCATGGTTACGACCACCCTGGTTGCTGGTAACTGGCACCAGCCGATGTGCGGTCACAAGGTCGCAGCCACCAGAGAGTTCGGCACCTTTTCCTATAGTGTGCAAGCATGGCGACCTCTGCTCTTACTGAGACTATGGACTCTTTACTGTAAGAGCGGTGAGACTATGGACTCTTTACTGTAAGAGCAGTGAGACTATGGACTCTTTACTGTAAGAGCAGTGAGACTATGGACTCTATACTGTAAGAACAGTGAGACTATGGACTCTTTACTGTAAGAGCAGTGAGACTATGGACTCTTTACTGTAAGAGCAGTGAGACTATGGACTCTTTACTGTAAGAGCAGTAAGACTATGGACTCTTTACTGTAAGAGCAGTGAGACTATGGACTCTTTACTGTAAGAGCAGTGAGACTATGGACTCTTTACTGTAAGAGCAGTGAGACTATGGACTCTTTACTGTAAGAGCAGTGAGACTATGGACTCTTTACTGTAAGAGCAGTGAGACTATGGACTCTATACTGTAAGAGCAGTGAGACTATGGACTCTTTACTGTAAGAGCAGTGAGACTATGGACTCTTTACTGTAAGAGCAGTGAGACTATGGACTCTATACTGTAAGAGCAGTGAGACTATGGACTCTTTACTGTAAGAGCAGTGAGACTATGGACTCTTTACTGTAAGAGCAGTGAGACTATGGACTCTATACTGTAAGAGCAGTGAGACTATGGACTCTTTACTGTAAGAGCAGTGAGACTATGGACTCTATACTGTAAGAGCAGTGAGACTATGGACTCTTTACTGTAAGAGCAGTGAGACTATGGACTCTTTACTGTAAGAGCAGTGAGACTATGGACTCTATACTGTAAGAGCAGTGAGACTATGGACTCTTTACTGTAAGAGCAGTGAGACTATGGACTCTATACTGTAAGAGCAGTGAGACTATGGACTCTATACTGTAAGAGCAGTGAGACTATGGACTCTATACTGTAAGAGCAGTGAGACTATGGACTCTTTACTGTAAGAGCAGTGAGACTATGGACTCTACTGTAAGAGCAGTGAGACTATGGACTCTTTACTGTAAGAGCGGTGAGACTATGGACTCTGTACTGTAAGAGCAGTGAGACTATGGACTCTTTACTGTAAGAGCAGTGAGACTATGGACTATACTGTAAGAGCAGTGAGACTATGGACTCTTTACTGTAAGAGCAGTGAGACTATGGACTCTTTACTGTAAGAGCAGTGAGACTATGGACTCTTTACTGTAAGAGCAGTGAGACTATGGACTCTTTACTGTAAGAGCAGTGAGACTATGGACTCTTTACTGTAAGAGCAGTGAGACTATGGACTCTTTACTGTAAGAGCAGTGAGACTATGGACTCTTTACTGTAAGAGCAGTGAGACTATGGACTCTTTACTGTAAGAGCAGTGAGACTATGGACTCTTTACTGTAAGAGCAGTGAGACTGTGGACTCTTTACTGTAAGAGCAGTGAGACTATGGATTCTTTACTGTAAGAGCAGTGAGACTGTGGACTCTATACTGTAAGAGCAGTGAGACTATGGATTCTTTACTGTAAGAGCAGTGAGACTATGGACTCTTTACTGTAAGAGCAGTGAGACTATGGACTCTATACTGTAAGAGCAGTGAGACTATGGACTCTGTACGGTAAGATCAGTGAGACTATGGACTCTTTACTATAAGAGCAGTGAGACTATGGACTCTATACTGTAAGAGCAGTGAGACTATGGATTCTTTACTGTAAGAGCAGTGAGACTATGGACTCTTTACTGTAAGAGCAGTGAGACTATGGACTCTATACTGTAAGAGCAGTGAGACTATGGACTCTTTACTGTAAGAGCAGTGAGACTATGGACTCTTTACTGTAAGAGCAGTGAGACTATGGACTCTTTACTGTAAGAGCAGTGAGACTATGGACTCTTTACTGTAAGAGCGGTGAGACTATGGACTCTTTACTGTAAGAGCAGTGAGACTATGGACTCTTTACTGTAAGAGCAGTGAGACTATGGACTCTATACTGTAAGAGCAGTGAGACTATGGACTCTTTACTGTAAGAGCAGTGAAACTATGGACTCTATACTGTAAGAGCAGTGAGACTATGGACTCTATACTGTAAGAGCAGTGAGACTATGGACTCTTTACTGTAAGAGCAGTGAGACTATGGACTCTATACTGTAAGAGCAGTGAGACTGTGGACTCTTTACTGTAAGAGCAGTGAGACTGTGGACTCTTTACTGTAAGAGCAGTGAGACTATGGACTCTGTACTGTAAGAGCAGTGAGACTATGGACTCTATACTGTAAGAGCAGTGAGACGATGGACTATATACTGTAAGAGCAGTGAGACTATGGACTCTATACTGTAAGAGCAGTGAGACTATGGACTCTTTACTGTAAGAGCAGTGAGACTATGGACTCTTTACTGTAAGAGCAGTGAGACTATGGACTCTTTACTGTAAGAGCAGTGAGACTATGGACTCTTTACAGTAAGAGCAGTGAGACTATGGACTCTTTACAGTAAGAGCAGTGAGACTATGGACTCTTTACTGTAAGAGCAGTGAGACTATGGACTCTTTACTGTAAGAGCAGTGAGACTATGGACTCTTTACTGTAAGAGCAGTGAGACTATGGACTCTTTACTGTAAGAGCAGTGAGACTATGGACTCTTTACTGTAAGAGCAGTGAGACTATGGACTCTTTACTGTAAGAGCAGTGAGACTATGGACTCTTTACTGTAAGAGCATTGAGACTATGGACTCTTTACTGTAAGAGCAGTGAGACTATGGACTCTTTACTGTAAGAGCAGTGAGACTATGGACTCTTTACTGTAAGAGCAGTGAGACTATGGACTCTATACTGTAAGAGCAGTGAGACTATGGACTCTATACTGTAAGAGCAGTGAGACTATGGACTCTTTACTGTAAGAGCAGTGAGACTATGGACTCTTTACTGTAAGAGCGGTGAGACTATGGACTCTTTACTGTAAGAGCGGTGAGACTATGGACTCTTTACTGTAAGAGCGGTGAGACTATGGACTTTATACTGTAAGAGCGGTGAGACTATGGACTCTTTACTGTAAGAGCAGTGAGACTATGGACTCTATACTGTAAGAGCAGTGAGACTATGGACTCTATACTGTAAGAGCAGTGAGACTATGGACTCTATACTGTAAGAGCAGTGAGACTATGAACTCTATACTGTAAGAGCAGTGAGACTATGGACTCTATACTGTAAGAGCAGTGAGACTATGGGCTCTTTACTGTAAGAGCAGTGAGACTATGGACTCTTTACTGTAAGAGCAGTGAGACTATGGACCCTTTACTGTAAGAGCAGTGAGACTATGGACTCTTTACTGTAAGAGCGGTGAGACTATGGACTCTTTACTGTAAGAGCAGTGAGACTATGGACTCTTTACTGTAAGAGCAGTGAGACTATGGACTCTATACTGTAAGAGCAGTGAGACTATGGACTCCTTACTGTAAGAGCAGTGAGACTATGGACTCTTTACTGTAAGAGCAGTGAGACTATGGACTCTTTACTGTAAGAGCGGTGAGACTATGGACTCTTTACTGTAAGAGCAGTGAGACTATGGACTCTTTACTGTAAGAGCGGTGAGACTATGGACTCTATACTGTAAGAGCAGTGAGACTATGGACTCTATACTGTAAGAGCGGTGAGACTATGGACTCTTTACTGTAAGAGCGGTGAGACTATGGACTCTTTACTGTAAGAGCAGTGAGACTATGGACTCTATACTGTAAGAGCAGTGAGACTATGGACTCCTTACTGTAAGAGCAGTGAGACTATGGACTCTTTACTGTAAGAGCGGTGAGACTATGGACTCTTTACTGTAAGAGCGGTGAGACTATGGACTCTTTACTGTAAGAGCAGTGAGACTATGGACTCTATACTGTAAGAGCAGTGAGACTATGGACTCCTTACTGTAAGAGCGGTGAGACTATGGACTCTATACTGTAAGAGCGGTGAGACTATGGACTCTTTACTGTAAGAGCGGTGAGACTATGGACTCTTTACTGTAAGAGCGGTGAGACTATGGACTCTTTACTGTAAGAGCAGTGAGACTATGGACTCTTTACTGTAAGAGCGGTGAGACTATGGACTCTATACTGTAAGAGCAGTGAGACTATGGACTCTATACTGTAAGAGCAGTGAGACTATGGACTCTTTACTGTAAGAGCAGTGAGACTATGGACTCTTTACATATCATGTATACATGGTCTACCTCCTGCTGTTCCATGCCATCACATGCTCTACTGTCTGATAGTCTTCTACTTAGGGTCTGGCCACGCCACCTCTCAACCCTAACAACCACAGGGGAGACTGGGAGTATCCATCCACCTACCCCAAATTGCTTCAAACTTCACTGTGCAATTTCTCTTATGGTAAACACCCTTCTCCGATCTTATCACTGTGTTAAGACGAGCTTAAAATTTGGCATCAGTGGGAGGCACCGGCTGCATCCAACGGGCAACTATGTTGTTATGTGCAAATCAGTGTTTGCCCAAAACAGTAGTATATTCCAACTGCGTATTTTCCAGATGACGGATTGTTAATAAATGCTTTTTCGGTATAATGTACCAATCTACAAAGCTGATCGGTCATTTTCCTGCTTTTAGTTTTATGGGCGCTAATATTCTTCATATAAATCCACCTATGTACATGTCCCATACCGTCGACGAAGATGCTGTACCCTCATTTAAAGCAAAGAATTCTCGTATAGCAGCCTTAACGGATTCAACCACATCCAGTAATTGCAACCAAAATGGGTTCAGACGCAAGCCCACTATGCCCCAGGATTCCTAGCGTGCAATATATCATGAACTCTTTGTAGCCTTTGACACTGTAGACCACCATCTCCTACTCACCATACTCCAGTCTATCGGCCTAAAGGACACTGCCCTCTCCTGGTTTTCTTCCTATCTCTCTGACCGCTCCACTTCTTCTCCTCTCCCTCTTGCTGTTGGGATTCCCCAGGGTTCAGTCCTAGGCCCTCTTCTCGCAGCACGCCTTCTGTCTCGGTGTTATGTTTGACACTTCCTATATTCAGTCTCTCGCCCGCTTATGTCGCCTGCACCTCAAAAACATCTCTAGAATCCGCCCCTTTCTCACTATGGAAACAACTAAAAATCTTCATTGTCGCCCTGATCCATTCCCGCCTCGATTACTGTAACTCACTATTAATTGGCCTTCTCCTTACCAGCCTCTCCAATCTATCCTTAATGCAGCAGCTAGGGTCACCTATGTGTCCAACCGCTACTCCAATGACTCTGCCCTGTGCCAGTCATTGCACTGGTTGCCCGTACAGTATAAAATCCAATTTAAACTGCTCATCCTCACCCACAAAGTTCTCCACAGTGCTGCACCCCCTACATCTCCTCCTCATCTCTGTCTACCTCCCTACCTGTGCTCTTCACAGTGCTGCACCTCCTACATCTCCTCCTCATCTCTGTCTACCATCCTACCTGTGCTCTCCACAGTGCTGCACCTCCTACATCTCCTCCTCATCTCTGTCTACCATCCTACCTGTACTCTCCACAGTGCTGCACCCCTACATCTCCTCCTCATCTCTGTCTACCTCTCTACCTGTGCTCTCCACAGTGCTGCACCTCCTACATCTCCTCCTCATCTCTGTCTACCATCCCACCCGTGCTCTCCACAGTGCTGCACCCCTACATCTCCTCCTCATCTCTGTCTACCTCTCTACCTGTACTCTCCACAGTGCTGCACCTCCTACATCTCCTCCTCATCTCTGTCTACCATCCTACCTGTACTCTCCACAGTGCTGCACCCCCTACATCTCATCTCTGTCTACCATCCTACCTGTACTCTCCACAGTGCTGCACCTCCTACATCTCCTCCTCATCTCTGTCTACCCTCCTACCTGTCCTCTCCACAGTGCTGCACTCCTACATCTCCTCCTCATCTCTGTCTACCATCCTACCTGTACTCTCCACAGTGCTGCACCCCCTACATCTCCTCCTCATCTCTGTCTACCATCCTACCTGTACTCTCCACAGTGCTGCACCTCCTACATCTCCTCCTCATCTCTGTCTACCATCCTACCTGTACTCTCCACAGTCCTGCACCTCCTACATCTCCTCCTCATCTCTGTCTACCATCCTACCTGTACTCTCCACAGTGCTGCACCTCCTACATCTCCTCCTCATCTCTGTCTGCCATCCTACCTGTACTCTCCACAGTGCTGCACCCCCTACATCTCCTCCTCATCTCTGTCTACCATCCTACCTGTACTCTCCACAGTGCTGCACCCCCTACATCTCATCTCTGTCTACCATCCTACCTGTACTCTCCACAGTGCTGCACCTCCTACATCTCCTCCTCATCTCTGTCTACCATCCTACCTGTACTCTCCACAGTGCTGCACCCCCTACATCTCCTCCTCATCTCTGTCTACCATCCTACCTGTACTCTCCACAGTGCTGCACCCCCTACATCTCCTCCTCATCTCTGTCTACCATCCTACCTGTACTCTCCACAGTGCTGCACCCCTACATCTCCTCCTAATCTCTGTCTACCATCCTACCTGTACTCTCCACAGTGCTGCACCCCCTACATCTCATCCTCACCTCTGTCTACCATCCTACCTGTACTCTCCACAGTGCTGCACTCCCTACATCTCCTCCTCATCTCTGTCTACATCCTACCTGTGCTCTCCACAGTGCTGCACCCCCTACATCTCCCTCCTCATCTCTGTCTACCATCCTACCTGTACTCTCCACAGTGCGGCACCCCCTACATCTCCTCCTCAACTCTTGTCTACCATCCTACCTGTGCTCTCCACAGTGCTGCACCCCCCTACATCTCCTCTCATCTCTGTCTACCATCCTACCTGTACTCTCCACAGTGCTGCACCCCCTACATCTCCTCCTCATCTCTGTCTACCATCCTACCTGTACTCTCAACAGTGCTGCACCCCCTACATCTCCTCCTCATCTCTGTCTACCATCCTACTGTGCTCTCCACAGTGCTGCACCTCCTAATCTCCTCCTCATCTCTGTCTACCATCCTACCTGTGCTCTCCACAGTGCT
>NC_053395.1:235209905-235274905 GCF_905171765.1 Bufo bufo
GCACCCCCTACATCTCCTCCTCATCTCTGTCTACCATCCTACCTGTGCTCCCCACAGTGCTGCACCTCCTACATCTCCTCCTCATCTCTGTCTACCATCCTACCTGTGCTCTCCACAGTGCTGCACTCCTACATCTCCTCCTCATCTCTGTCTACCATCCTACCTGTACTCTCCACAGTGCTGCACCCCCTACATCTCCTCCTCATCTCTGTCTACCATCCTACCTGTACTCTCCACAGTGCTGCACCCCCTACATCTCCTCCTCATCTCTGTCTACCATCCTACCTGTACTCTCCACAGTGCTGCACCTCCTACATCTCCTCCTCACCTCTGTCTACCATCCCACCCGTGCTCTCCACAGTGCTGCACCCCCTACATCTCCTCCTCATCTCTGTCTACCATCCTACCTGTACTCTCCACAGTGCTGCACCTCCTACATCTCCTCCTCATCTCTGTCTACCATCCTACCTGTACTCTCCACAGTGCTGCACCTCCTACATCTCCTCCTCATCTCTGTCTACCATCCTACCTGTACTCTCCACAGTGCTGCACCCCCTACATCTCCTCCTCATCTCTGTCTACCATCCTACCTGTACTCTCCACAGTGCTGCACCTCCTACATCTCCTCCTCATCTCTGTCTACCATCCTACCTGTACTCTCCACAGTGCTGCATCCCCTACATCTCCTCCTCATCTCTGTCTACCATCCTACCCGTGCTCTCCACAGTGCTGCACCCCCTACATCTCCTCCTCATCTCTGTCTACCATCCTACCTGTACTCTCCATAGTGTTGCACCCTCTACATCTCCTACCTCATCTCTGTCTACCATCCTACCTGTGCTCTCCACAGTGCTGCACCCCCTACATCTCCTCCTCATCTCTGTCTACCATCATCTCTGTCTACCATCCTACCTGTGCTCTCCACAGTGCTGCACCTCCTACATCTCATCTCTGTCTACCATGGTACCTGTACATTCCACAGTGCTGAAGTATTGATGGGCAACTACCTTGGGCTCCTCACCTCAGCCTATGCTACTACCGCAGCCGCTCATCCAGTCACCACCCATGCTTAAACCCGCACCGCAGAGAACAACCCACCGGTCATGCAAACCTAGGTAAGACATACTGACTCCTTGACTAAGACATTAGCCATAGCAACCCTAGCCTGGGATACTCCAGAAGAATTTGGTAGGGAGACTAGGGCTGACTCCTCCCTCCAGAAGTATCGCCTTAGGGTGGAGACAGGTCAGCCAGGTTCTGAAGGGGAAAAATATGTATGGGAACAAGACAAGCTATACATGGTGTCTGACATCCATCACCCTGGGGCCGCCCCTTCGCAGAGGCGCCAGTTGGTAGTTCCAATAAAGTACCAACGGGAGCTTCTCTGAATAGGGCATGACATTCCCTTAGCAGGACATTTGGGAATGACTCGAGGACATAGCTGCCATCTGCGCCCCAGCCACTGACGATCCAGACAGCTTACCATTATCTGACCTCTTGAGTAGACAACCCCAGACCAATCCCCTTAGTCAGATAAAACTAGGGGACCGACTGATGGCCACCAAGAGGGAGCAGATAAACTGTTTAATAGCCAGTAAGAGCCACACATTCTCCTAAGAATCAGGGTTCACCACCCTAGCTACCCATAGGGTAGAAACCCCAGGCAAGGCTCCGATTAGGCAACCCCCATACCGGATACCTGACGCTGTCAGAGCCGGCATGAGGGAAAAGATACAGGAAATGTTGAGGCTAAGAGTCATTGAGCCCTACGATAGTTCCGGGGCATCCCCAGTAGTCCTGATACCAAAAAAGAATGGGACCACCCGGATCTGCGTGGACTATCGGCGGCTAAATCACATAACCATGACAGATGCCTACCCCATGCCCTGAGTGGATGAGTTATTGGATCACATTGCCAGGGGACGATATCTGACCACCATTGACTTCTGTAAGGGGTACTGGCAGATTCCCCTGGCCGAGGAGGATATCCCCAAGTCGGCTTTTGTCACCCCGTTTGGCTTGTACCAATTTAGGTTCATGCCATTCGGGATCAAAAACGCCCCAGCCACGTTCCAACGCTTGGTGGATAGGCTCCTTGATGGCTTCCAGGATTTCACTTGTGCGTACCTGGATGACATTGTAATCTATAGCGAGTCCTGGGAGGAACACTTGAGGCATGTGGGGGAAGTGTTAGATCAGATTCGGGTGGCTGGCCTGACTCTGAAACCAGACAAATGTCAAATAGGCATGGCAGAGGTCCAGTATTTGGGCCACCGGGTCCTGGCCTTCCTGGGGACAGCAGGGTATTACAGATGGTTTGTACCAGACTATAGTGCTGTAGCTAAGCCCCTGACTGACCTCACGAAAAAGAACCTTCCCAGACAGGTCCTGTGGTCTCCCGCCTGTGACACTGCTTTCCAAGCCTTAAAAAGAGGCTCTTGTGCATGCTCCTGTGTTGGCTGCCCCAGTCCCTAACAAACGTTTTACCATCCACACAAACGCTTCCATGCTCGGATTGGGGGCAGTTCTAAGCCAAGTGGGAGAGGACGGAGGAGAGCACCCGGTCGCCTACATCAGCCGCAAACTATTGCCCCGGGAAGTGAGCTATGCGGCAGTTAAAAAGGAGTGTTTGGCTTTGATGTGGGCGCTGAACTCTACTTGTATGGGCGAGAATTCACTGTAGTCACAGACCACAACCCCTTGGTTTGGTTAAACAGGGAGGCTGGAGACAACGGACGATTATTGAGATGGAGCCTAGCAGTACAGCCACATAACTTTAACATTCAGTACCGCCTCGGGAAACAGAGCGTTAACGCTGATGGGCTGTCCCGCCAGACTGAACTCAGTCCTTGATATGTCGTCCAGGCAGCCTCCAGTTGACCCGAAAAGGATCAAACTGGGTCTGCTGGAGTGTTCCACAAAGAGGGAGTCACGTACAAGATCCCCCTGTTTTAAAGATGGTTTTTAGCCAGGGCCTTGGATACCTTACTCTTAACAATGGACGCAGACATCTATGTGTATATAAGGACATAGGTGTAGACACACTTCCAGACATGCAGGTCTGCTCTAACCAACAAGACTGACCTACTTAATTACAATACACAAGATAACACTCTGGTCCATTGTCTTGGTAAAGAGACAGTGTCTACTTGTAAGCTATGTGACCAAGCCCCTGTTTGTGAGGAGTGCATTTATCTGTTACTGTATATTGATGGCTGCTGTAGTTTGTGTTCCTCCATAAAAGGACGAGCTGTGGCCATCAATAATGAGAGTTCTTCCTTCACCCTCAATCTAGAGGCAGGCATCCTCAAACTGCGGCCCTCCAGCTGTTGCAAAACTACAACTCCCAGCATGCCCGAACAGCCTACAGATATCAGCCTACAGCAGGGCATTGTGGGAGTTTTATAACAGCTGGAGGGCTGCAGTTTGAGGATGCCTGATCTAGAGTCCTGTCTCTTATTGGGGGTAACATATATACAGCTATCACACTAGCTCTGTGAAGAGCTTCTTCCCTTGATCACTACTGGATGCTGAGAAGGACTCCTCAATGATCGGCAAAAGGACACCCTCCAGCGGTGGAATCCCTCTACGCTTCGGGGTAACCGCTACACTCATACAGGTATGTAAATGGGAAAATAAAAAAGTTATGACTCCGGGAAGGAAGGGAATGAAAAATGAAAACGAAAACACTACTGAGGCTCAAAGGGTTAATGAATAACTATTTATGAGGTATCAATATTTGTCTTAAAAGCAGAAAAATTTAAGTTAAGAAGATTGCTAATTTTTCAACATTTTCCGTAAATTCTGGATTTTTTTCTAAATAAAAGGTAAAACATCAACTCAAATTTAACCAGTAACATGAAGTGCAATGCGTCTCAGAATGGTTAATGATAGCGTCCAAAGGGGCACATTTTATTAGGATCGAGGTCTAAAAAGCCCCAGCGCTGGCGCTGGATCTGTCGGAGATACGTACAGGCGCCGGCCTGTTCATGACTTCTGCGCATCCACCGCCGCTTCTACATGTAAGGAGCTTCCGATCTTCCTGTCTTACATTTAGACGGTTTTCTATGCCTAAAACAGGGGTATAATATGGTAAATGAGACGGGCTGCCGGCCCCGCCATGCCCACAATTTAGACTTGGCATGAGCGGGGAAAGTCGCTGATGGCGGCCGCCATCTGCGTCTGAAATACGCCTAATTTGCTGTATTTCAGCATAGTAAACGACCCCCAAAGTTTTTACCACATAAAATGACAGATGTCAGATTTGCAGAAATCGGGCCCGGGTGTCTCCTAGTGTCACCCTATAGGTTGAGGTAAGATGTCACCGTCTGGTCGTGTGACTGCTCAGTCAAAGGTTCTTGAATAGAATGCCAGACGTGCAGTGAAGACTGGCCGAGCATTGGGGCGCAGTCACGGCGGCTCTTGGTGGTGGTTCTCCAGGCTCCGCCGGGCGCCGATTGTTTTCCCTCTCAGCAGCAGTGATGATTGCACGCCGCAGTCTCATCTCTCCATCGCCCGCAGGAGCATCCATCATCTGCAGGGAATTGGCAGCACGTTATCACCCTGCCACCTCTGCACGGCTTTAATTAACCCCTGACCTGCTGGCTGACTGGCCGCTGACAGCACATTCATCTCTTTTAGGAGTCAGGTAATGAGGATTAGTGAGGAGATGTGCGGCTACAATACATTGGTGGTCTCCTACCATGTAGCCCCCAGCAGATGGCGACCTGGGCCCGGAACCGCTGCAGAAAATAACCACAATAACTGCCATTTATGCTGCACTGGTATTTCTTTACCATGCTCAAGATCTCTGCTTCCTGTCAGTGAAAGGGAACACTAATTCACACTCAGAGGCAGCAAACCCCATATATAGCCAGTCCTGCTCACACAGCTGTGGGTTTGCTACAGTTGTATCTGATTCACAGCTCTGTGAGGATACATGACACCAGTCCTGTAACAGATCTCCTAGCACCCGACTGCTCCTAGTGCTTCCCAAGGACTCCAAGCACTTCGCTTGACACCGTAACCACCAGAGACCCCACGAACCACTGCAGATTGGTTGGGGTCTTGCTGTCCTCCACACACGCTGGACCCAAGACCGGGCTTCAGCTTCCAGTGGGTGAACCTCTCCTAAATCCAGAGAGCAGGAACCAGGAACAAGCTCTTACAAGAGCTTATACTCAGGGGAGTATTGTGATATAGCAATCCCCAAGAGTGTAGTTATCCCATCCCCCAAACATGAGCCAAGACTTCATGAAGGGGTAAAGCAGGACTCTTTAATGAGCACAAAGGCATTTCTTATATATAGTTTTCCCCATAAGGTTACCACCCACGTGGACCTTGTGGAGCACAGGACACAAAGTCACAACAGCCAATCAACACAGTATTGTACAGTTAGACACTCCCAGCTAATGTACACAAACCCTCCTCTGCCGGTGATACAATTAACAAAATACAATGGGCATTGTCTGTGAAGCAGTCAACAAAATACAATGGGCATTGTCTGCGATACAATTAACAAACACAATGGGCTCTGCCTGTGACACAATTACCAAACAATTAACTTAATCACTCACAGGCAGAAAACGCACATTTTTACCAAAACACAGAAAACACCTCAAAACCTCACATATCCCCATAAATTCTATCTTCTCCCTCAAAGTTAGTATATGGGC
Organism: Bufo bufo; assembly: GCF_905171765.1. Lineage (NCBI taxonomy): Eukaryota > Metazoa > Chordata > Amphibia > Anura > Bufonidae > Bufo > Bufo bufo. Next base: position 235,215,581 of record NC_053395.1, read on the forward strand.
CATAATCCTGAGGCAAGAGGCTGGTAAACAGGCCCCTCCAAAACCCAGTGGCGAGGTTATTTTTTCGCCACGAGTCCAAATTTTGCAGAGAAAATCCCAGGATCTACCAATGAAAGAGGAGGGGCTTATTCAAAACCCCATTCAAAATAAGCATGTATGGTGCAGTCCCAGGAGTAGGGCTCAGTGGTCATGATATTGCAAATTCTGCTGCAGCTGAATCTCTACCAGTTTGCTCCAATGTATAAGCATCCATCCAGATGAGGTGTGGTGGCATAAGGCAGGTTGGGGGTTTCCTGTAGGGTTTGGACAGGGTGGAGTTAGGCTAGTTATAGGGCTTTTGTAAGGTTTGGACTGGGGCTGAATGGGGTCTCCAGTAAGGTTTGGTCTGGATTGAGTGAGGCTCTGTGAAGGGCCCCGGTAAGGTTTGCTCTGTGTGAAGTAAACCAGGATGGAGGGCTCCGGTGAGGTGTGGTCTGGGTGGGGTGAGGCTGAATGGAGGTGTCACGATCAGTGTGGGAGGAAAACTCCACACTGAACACAGGAGGGAAGGGGAACAGTAACTGGGCCTGGAAACTAGAGAAGGAACAGGTCACCGCCTAAACAACCCTAATCCGGGTACTGACTACCTATCAATATGAATAGACCTTGAAGGTAGGAATATTCATATGCAGTATACCTAGGCCCTTATTTCCCTATAAGGCCCTGGAAGAAGGTTAGGACCAGAGACAACCCATTCCTCCCCAGATGGACGAATGGAAGTCTCTGTCTCAGGCCCAGATACAAACAACAGGGAATATAACAAACAATACAATAAGAAAAGACAAGACTTGGCTTAAAGTAAAAACTGGCAACTCCAGAAGCACCACAGAGTACAACCGACCAGCTAGTCAGAAGTCAGGAAGAAAATCTATAAACCGCACCTCCAAGAGTGAGAAGTGTCTACTTATGGCGAAGGTAAAGTACCAACAGGCAACACCTGAAGCAAGGAGTGTGGTATTCACCAAAACACAGACACAATAAGATCCACCCCGGCCACCAGAATCTATGAGATATGAGGTTGGCAGTGGACCTACTCCCAGGGTGTCCTGTAAGAACCGTACAATGATGTTTCTCCAACACCTTGTGACGCAATTCCGGTGGCACAAATAGTTTCCCAGAGGGACATGAGTCCAGTACATCTCCCTGAGCCTCTAACACCTTCACCTCAAGGTCAGGGTAGAGGGCAGATATCACTACCCCTTTAGACAGTATGGGACTCGGGTTTTCAAAATCACCACCTCCAGGGAAACTACGTGACAAGGCGTCCACCTTGACGTACTTAATCCCAGGATGATAGGTGACAGTGAAATTGAATCTGGTAAAAACCAGGGCCCATCTGGCTTGTCTTGGGTTCAGTCGTTTAGCCGACTCCAGATAAGCCAGATTTTTGTGATCTGTGAACACGATGATGGGATGAATTGCCCCTTCCATCCAATGACGCCATTCCTCGAAAGCCAATTTAATGGCCAGCAACTCTCTGTTACTCACATCATAATTTTTCTCAGCAGGGATAGTTTTTTCGAGAAAAATGCACATGGTCGCCATTTACCAGGTGGCGGGCCCTGCGGTAAAACTGCTCCTACCCCCACCTCGGATGCGTCCACTTCCACAATAAATGGTTGTGACACATCTGGCTGCACCAATATGGGAGCAGAAAAGAAGCACTCCTTAACCTCAGAAAAGGCTTGCAACGCCAAAACTGACCATACAGAGACATCCATCCCTTTCTTAGTCATGTAGGGTTTTACTATTGTCCAATAATTCTTAATACATTTTCGGTAATAGTTGGTGAACCCTAAAAACCCCATAAGAGCCTTCAGATTTTCGGGTCAATCCCAGTCCAACACAGCACGGACTTTCTCAGGATCCATTAAAAAACCTGAAGATGATAACAGGTAGCCCAAAAACTGCACCTCGTGTACCGCAAAAAACACACTTTTCTAATTTTGCAAACAATTTATTATCCCTTAGGATCTGTAAGACCTGTCTCACATGATTCTGATGTGTTTCCATGTCAGGAGAATAAATAAGTGTAACAGAAGCCCTCGGTTTGTCTGTTTGAATATTGTGGATTTTGGGGTACTTTTTAATGCGTATAAAAAAATGGAGATGATTAGGTTACCTACAGTGTCTAACCTGATTATCTCCCAGTCAGGGGGGAGACATTGTATGTCCTGTTTGGGGGTCTTTATACACAGTGTGGTTTTACTGTCTGGAGATGATTAGATTACTACAGTGTCTAACCTGATTATCTCCCAGTCAGGGGGGGAGACATTGTATGTCCTGTTTGGGGGTCTTTATACACAGTGTGGTTTTACTGTCTGGAGATGATTAGGTTACTACAGTGTCTAACCTGATTATCTCCCAGTCAGGGGGGAGACATTGTACGTCCTGTATGGGGGTCTTTATACACAGTGTGGTTTTACTGTCTGGAGATAATTAGGTTACTACAGTGTCTAACCTGATTATCTCCCAGTCAGGGGGGAGACATTGTACGTCCTGTATGGGGGTCTTTATACACAGTGTGGTTTACTGTCTGGAGATGATTAGGTTACTACCGTGTCTAACCTCATTATCTTCCAGTCAGGGGGGGAGACATTGTATGTCCTGTATGGGGGTCTACATACACAATGTGGTTTTAATGTCTGGAGATTAGGCTACTACAGTGTCTAACCCGATTATCTCCCAGTCAGGGGGAGACATTGTACGTCCTGTATGGGGGTCTTTATACACAATGTCGTTTTACTGTCTGGAGATGATTAGGTTACTACAGTGTCTAACCCAATTATCTCCCAGTCAGGGGGAGACATTGTACGTCCTGTATGGGTGTCTTTATACACAATGTCGTTTTACTGTCTGGAGATGATTAGGTTACTACAGTGTCTAACCTGATTATCTCCCAGTCAGGGGGGAGACATTGTACGTTCTGTATGGGGGTCTTTATACACAATGTGGTTTTACTGTCTGGAGATGATTAGGTCACTACAGTGTCTAACCTGATTATCTCCCAGTCAGGGGGGAGACATTGTACGTCCTGTATGGGGGTCTTTATGCACAATGTGGTTTACTGTCTGGAGATGATTAGGTCACTACAGTGTCTAACCCGATTATCTCCCAGTCAGGGGGAGACATTGTACGTCCTGTATGGGGGTCTTTATACACAATGTCGTTTTACTGTCTGGAGATGATTAGGTTACCTACAGTGTCTAACCTCATTATCTCCCAGTCAGGGGGAGACATTATACGTACTGTATGGGTGTCTTTATACACAATGTCGTTTTACTGTCTGGAGATGATTAGGTTACTACAGTGTCTAACCCGATTATCTCCCAGTCAGGGGGAGACATTATACGTACTGTATGGGTGTCTTTATACACAATGTCGTTTTACTGTCTGGAGATGATTAGGTTACTACAGTGTCTAACCTGATTATCTCCTAGTCAGGGGGGAGACATTGTACGTCCTGTATGGGGGTCTTTATACACAATGTGGTTTTACTGCCTGGAGATGATTAGGTTACTACAGTGTCTAACCTAATTATCTCCCAGTCAGGGGGGAGACATTGTACGTCCTATATGGGGGTCTTTATACACAATGTGGTTTACTGTCTGGAGATGATTAGGTTACTACAGTGTCTAACCTAATTATCTCCCAGTCAGGGGGGAGACATTGTATGTCCTGTATGGGGGTCTTTATACACAGTGTGGTTTTACTGTCTGGAGATGATTAGGTTACTACAGTGTCTAACCTAATTATCTCCCAGTCAGGGGGGAGACATTGTACGTCCTGTATGGTGGTCTTTATACACAATGTGGTTTTACTGTCTGGAGATAATTAGGTTACCTACAATCAGTGGCGTACCAAGGGGGGGGCGGCCCGCCCCGGGTGCACTCACAAGGGGGGGTGCCATGACGGAGTCACCCCTCCATCCACTGCTGCACCGTGACGCGACTCCGCCAGGCGCTGGCTTCTGTGGAAGGATTATTGCCGCCTTCACGGATCTTTTAAAGAAGCGGAAGGATCCATTACCAGCGGTCGGACGGAGCCTGAGGCATCATCAAAATGTGAGTAATTGTGTAATTAAGGGGTGTGTGTGTGTGTAATTAAGTGGGGGTTTGTAATTAAGGGGGGGGGGGTGTAATTAAGGGATGTGTGTGTGTAATTAAGGGAGGGGTTTGTAATTAAGGTGGGGAGGGAGAGGGTGTAATTAAGGGGGGTGTGTGATTAAGGGAGGGGGTGTAATTAAGGTGAGGAGGGAGGGGGTGTAATTAAGGGAGGAGGTGACGTGTAATTAAGGGAGGGGGTGTAATTAAGGGGAGAAGAGAGGGGGTGTAATTAAGGGAGGGGGTGTAATTAAGGTGGGGAGGGAGGGGGTGTAATTAAGGGAGGAGGTGACGTGTAATTAAGGGAGGGGGTGTAATTAAGGGGAGAAGAGAGGGGGTGTAATTAAGGGAGGGGGTGTAATTAAGGTGGGGAGGGAGGGGGTGTAATTAAGGGGGGGTGTAATTAAGGGAGGAGGTGTAATTAAGGGGAGAAGAGAGGGGGTGTAATTAAGGGGGGGTGTGTGTAATTAAGGGGGGGTGTAATTAAGGGGAGAAGAGAGGGGGTGTAATTAAGGGAGGGGGTGTAATTAAGGTGGGGAGGGAGGGGTTGTAATTAAGTTATAGTTTTTTCAAGTTGATATAGAGCTTACAAATTTGTAATAAATATTATTGAAAACATTGAAAAAAGTTTGTGCATGTTTTCTTAACTTTCTTGGGGGGGGGGGGGGGGCAAACAAAGGGTTCGCCCCGGGTGCCAAATGCTCTAGGTACGCCCCTGCCTACAATGTATAACCTGATTATCTCCCAGGCAGAGGGGAAACATTGTGTGGGACTGTCCCGGATTGTGATTATTTCCATTGGTCTGTGTGGTTATAATGCAGTTCTCCATCAGGTCCACGGGGGAGGGCCCCTTCCATGGAGACTTGTATATAAGGCCAAGGGTGGCACCAATAAATGTTGTTCTTCTTATCCTCAACTCGCAGCCTCGTCTCGTGTTGTAGGGAACAGCTATATCACTACTAGCTCTTGTAAGAGCGGCCCAGCTACTAGAAATCACAACTCGGCTTGGAAGTCTCAGGAGCAGCTCTACAGCGCCACGCTGACCAGGGGAGTACGTCGCCAACGGTCGATACCGTTACAATAAGAATGTCATCCAAATACACGACCACAAACCTCCCCACCAGGTGATGAAAGGTGTCATTCACAAAATGTTGGAAGACTGCCGGGCATTGGTCAACCCGAAAGGCATGACCAGGTTCTCAAAGTGCACCTCAGGAGTATTGCAAGCCGTCTGCCATTCATCCCCTTCCTTGATCCTAACCAGATTATATGCCCCCTTAAGTCCAACTTGGAGAACAACTAGGCATCAATAATCTGGTTAAACAAATCGGGAATCAAATGAAGAGGGTAAGGATCACGGACAGTAATCTGATTGAGTTCATGAAAATCCAGACATGGCCGAAGAACTCCATCCTTTTTTTTTTATAAAAAAGAACCCTGCAGCCACTGTAGACTTGGAAGGTCTTCTGTGCCCTTTCTTCAATCTCTCGGCAATATATTCTCTCATGGCCTGCCTTTCAGGTTCAGAAAGATTATACAACCTAGTGTGGTAAGGTGAACAGAAAGGTGTATGGTAAAGTCCTGGAAGGGGTGTATATCCCACCCAGCTTCCTCAACTGGGCCAGGTAAATAAAATCCAGAAGGTTAAAATGGTCTCAGCAATTTGTAGGTTGCTGAGACAGTTTTGTTAAGTTTATGGGCTGGATTTTATTGGACTAGGGAAGGTAGGCTTGGTAGAGGGACCTCCCCAGTCCTCCCCATTCCGGGACAGGTTTTCCCCTAGCCTGAGGGATCCCCAGCTGAAGCCAGCTGGGATCGTCAAGGGGAAATAAAGCACAGTCCAGGCTGTCAGTCTGGGGAGAGTAATGCCTGGAGAAAGTGTGAGGAGCTGGCTGCCCCGCTGGCTAGAGAAGCAGAGTTCTCTGTGTGACCTGTGTTCAATAGGTGAGTTAGGAACTTCACTGTATTAGCCAGAGCCCAGACGGGCAGGTGTTTATTTTGGTTTGGTTCATGTTTTGTGGTGCTGGACCTTCACCTTACTCAGTGAATTATAACTGCGGTTGCCTGTATTGCCGGAGTGTGATAAATAAAGCAACGTTTAGACTTTAACCCTGTGGTCTGTAAGAGAATCTGTCATTGCCGCCCTACCTGAGAGTGTAACCCCTTACACTAGATTTAGGCAATTTATCCCCGGGAATAAGATTGTCAGGGCAATCATATTCCCGATGGTGAGGTAAATCCTGACATCCACTCTCAGAAAACACATCGGCAAACTCGGATATAAAAGAGGGTGCAGCCTTAGTAGTAACCACAGAAAAGGATGTATTGAGACAATTATCAATAGTCCCCCAATGCAGAATCGATAGTTGGATTATGCTTGGTAAGCCACGGTAAACCCAGAACCATAGGTGTAGGAGGACCTTCCAAGACAAAACACAAGATAACTTCTTGATGAAAGTCACCCACTCTTAATCTGATATCATGCAAAACTTTGAGACAAGCTCCTCTGAGTAAGAGCGGCAAATAGCAAATACAGGAATGTCTTTTTTAATGTACTTGGTGATAACCAGTGCATGCGGACTGTCACGACCATGGTATGGCCGTGGCTCCTGAACCGCATGCAGTTGCCTGTGGTCTGGGGTTGTTGTCAATCACAGGTGAGGGCTGAAGTATGTTGCCTCACCTGTGGTTGCCGCTGGCAACATTAGGTATGTGGCAGTCGAGCAGCTGGAGATGGTTGCTAGGCTGCTCGCTGTCATTGCATGCGGTTGCACCTGGCAACCTGTCTATTAGGTGTGCCTTGTGTTTGTTTGTTGTGCACGTCCCCTTTAAGTGGCAGTTTTCCCTTCCTTGGTGTGAGAAGGGTTAATTCCCTTCCTAGTGTGTGTGCACTGGGTGTGTCTGTGTGGGCCTATATATCCTCTGCTGAGAGCAGTAGTCAGAGGGGTACTCCAGCCTTGTCTGTAAGCTGGAGTCACCCTCCTGGTCCCTTATACCATCTGCCAGTGGGGGCCACCCTTGTGGTCATACCAAATGTTTATCTGTGATGTTAAGTTGATGTTGCTTTCCTTTCATGTTTAATGCAGCTATGGATCTGGGTTCCTGTGTGTGTATGTGTGTTTGCTGTGTCCATTTATGTTGGGTCTGGACATCAGCTTGTGAGCACGGGATCCAGTCAGCAAGGCTGTGGCAGGTAGGTGTGAACAAGAGTAGTTCTCCTGCCATATCCATACGTCTGTTTATGTACCCCATCTCCTTGCAGCTTGGCCAGTGAGACTCCTGTTCCTCCGTGTCCAGAAGGAACAGGTCGTCTTACCCTGCCCCTTGTTCCAGGGCAATCCTGAGGGCGAGTAGGAATATTAGGTTCCGGTGTATGAGCCCTCCCACCATCAGGGTTGTCTCATATGGTTAGGAGTCAGGGTCAGATTAGGGACGCGATAGGAGGTGACCTGCTCCCTAATTCTGTCGTCCTGGCCGAGCAGCCACTTACATCTTCTGGCATCGCACGGCTGAGGGTTTTCCCCATCCTCAGCCGTGACACGGACAAACTGAGCATCAATCAGGTTCACCCCGACCCAACTGTTGATAAATTTTTCAATTCCCACAGTTTTTGACTCTAGCGCCACCTCAGGAGTCAGGAGAAATCGGGTACTACCAGCAAAGGACAAATGAACATTCTCTGACTCCGCACTCACACCTCCGAGTCAAAGGAATATGGTACATTATGTAATAGAACGTCCTGAGAGAGCGGGCCCTTAGATCTCTCTCTCAGGCGTCTATCAATGTGTACAGCCAAAGACATAGCAGCTTCCAAAGACTCAGGATTCTCATGAAAGGCCAAAGCGTCCTTCAGCCTCTCAGATAATCCCTGACAAAACTGGCTACGGAGAGCTGGATCGTTCCACTCCGTATCCGTAGCCCACCTCCTAAATTCGGAACAATACATCTCCTCCGAACCCTCTCCCTGACGCAGGCCGCGTAATTTAGTCTGGGCCAGGGAGGTTTGGTCTGGGTCATCATAGATGAGAGCTAAAGCTCTGAAAAATGCATCTACTGATCGGAGAGACTGTGATCCGGTCAGCAGAGAAAAAGCCCAAGACTGGGCGTCCCCTTTAAGCAACAAAATAATCACACCCACTGTCTGGCTCTCGTCCCCAGATGAGTGTGGACGCAGCTTAAAGTACCATTTGCACGCCTCCCTGAACCGAATAACATTATCACTCCCTCCCGAGAATCTATCCGGGAGAGCAACTTTAGGTTCAGGACAGATCAAGTAACCACCACTAGAATCAGCCAACAGTGGTCTCTGCATCTGTGAGACGGTCGAGCGGAGGTCATCCACCTCCAGAGACAGCCCCTGTAGCTGTCCGATCAGTGCAGCGATAACATCCATGGCTGAACTGATACAACAAAATGATGGTTATTTGGAGGTTTATAATATCACGATCAGTCTGGGGGGAAAACTCCACACTAAACACAGGAGGGAAGGAGAACAGTAACTGGGCCTGGAATCTAGGAAAGGAACAGGTCACCTCCTAAACAACCCTAATCCGGGCCCTAACTACCTATCAATATGAATAGACCTTGAAGGTAGGAATATTCATATGCAGGATACCTAGGCCCTTATATCCCTATAAGGCCCTGGAATGAGGTTAGACAACCCATTCCTCCCCAGATGGACGAATGGAAGTCTCTGTCTCAGGTCCAGATACACACAACAGGGAATATAACAAACAATAAGAACAGACAAGACTTATTTGAAAGTAGAAAACTGGCAACTCCAGAAGCACCACAGAGTACAACCGACCAGTTAGTTTGAAGTCAGGAAGAAAATCTATAAACCTTCAAGAGTGAGAAGCGGCTACTTATGGGGAAGGTAAATAACCAACTGGCAACACCTGAAGCAAAGGGTGTGGTATTCATACACGGTTTAGCCTTCTATACTTCGTTCCTAATAAGTGTCATTTATACTGATGCTCCATATAGCCCTATGTTATTTCCCCTTATGAAATGTGAGATTATCTATGTTAGTACGAACTGCTTTGCCTATCTTATGCCGCTTAATACGATATTATCTCCAGTTTTCTGTCAAACAATATAGTAAGCAGCCCTTCTTACCGTTAGGGCATTTGCCCTTCTCCAATATGGCCACTCTGACGTATGCTTGCGTTTACGCATGCGCCCGCGCACATGACTATTGGTGACCTTATCCCGCTGAGTCTGTAAGGCCGTGCCGTCTCCCCTCTACGCATGCGCAAGGAAAATACTCCGCTCTAGTGCGCAACCGCACTTGACTAACTGGAACTATAACACTGTTCCCATGGAATTGCTCCATTCGGCAGCATTGCCTGAACCCTTCTGAGCGACTGCGCAGGTGACCAATGGTAAGATCAATCCCATTTGGTATCCTCCGCCTACCATGGAGCGCACCACGCACTAGTATTTATACTTTGATCGCCACTATGGCGTACATGTCGGCTCCATACACGCTTATGAGATACAGGTAAGAAGGTCTGCTTCTTTTATTCACTTTATGTACTGAACCCTTACTACTGCTGTATACCGTTATGGCGAATTCCCACGGTTATTGTATGTTAACCACTTCAGCTCCCCTAGCTTAAACCCCCTTAATGACCAGACCACTTTTTACACTTCTGACCTACACTACTTTCACCGTTTATTGCTCGGTCATGCAACTTACCACCCAAATGAATTTTACCTCCTTTTCTTCCCACTAATAGAGCTTTCATTTGGTGGCATTTCATTGCTGCTGACGTTTTTACTTTTTTTGTTATTAATCGAAATTTAACGATTTTTTTGCCAAAAAATGACATTTTTCACTTTCAGTTGTAAAATTTTGCAAAAAAAAACGACATCCATATATATATTTTTCTCTAAAAATTGTTCTACATGTCTTTGATAAAAAAAAATGTTTGGGTAAAAAAAAATGGTTTGGGTAAAAGTTATAGCGTTTACAAACTATGGTACAAAAATGTGAATTTCCGCATTTTGAAGCAGCTCTGACTTTCTGAGCACCTGTCATGTTTCCTGAGGTTCTACAATGCCCAGACAGTACAAACACCCCACAAATGACCCCATTTCGGAAAGTAGACACCCTAAGGTATTCGCTGATGGGCATAGTGAGTTCATAGAACTTTTTATTTTTTGTCACAAGTCAGCGGAAAATGATGATTTTTTCTTTTTTTTTCTTACAAAGTCTCATATTCCACTAACTTGTGACAAAAAATAAAAACTTCCATGAACTCACTATGCCCATCACGGAATACCTTGGGGTGTCTTCTTTCCAAAATGGGGTCAATTGTGGGGTAGTTATACTGCCCTGGCATTTTAGGGGCCCAAATGCATGCGAAGTAGTTTGAAATCAAAATCTGTAAAAAATGGCCGGTGAAATCCGAAAGGTGCTCTTTGGAATGTGGGCCCCTTTGCCCACCTAGGCTGCAAAAAAGTGTCACACATGTGGTATTGCTGTACTCAGGAGAAGTTGGGCAATGTGTTTTGGGGTGTCATTTTACATATACCCATGCTGGGTGAGAGAAATATCTTGGCAAAAGACAACTTTTCCCATTTTTTTATACAAAGTTGGCATTTGACCAAGATATTTCTCTCACCCAGCATGGGTATATGTAAAATGACACCCCAAAACACATTGCCCAACTTCTCCTGAGTACGGCAATACTACATGTGTGACACTTTTTTGCAGCCTAGATGCGCAAAGGGGCCCACATTCCTTTTAGGAGGGCATTTTTAGACATTTGGATCCCAGACTTCTTCTCATGCTTTAGGGCCCCTAAAATGCCAGGGCAGCATAAATACCCCACATGTGACCCCATTTTGGAAAGAAGACACCCCAAGGTATTCAATGAGGGGAATGGCGAGTTCATAGAATTTTATTTTTTTTGGCACAAGTTAGTGGAAATTGATTTTTTTTTTTTCTCACAAAGTCTCCCTTTCCGCTAACTTGGGACAAAAATTTAAATCTTTCATGGACTCAATATGCCCCTCATGGAATACCTTGGGGTGTCTTCTTTCCGAAATGGGGTCACATGTGGGGTATTTATACTGCCCTGGAATTTTAGGGCCCCTAAAGCGTGAGAAGAATTCTGGAATATAAATGTCTAAAATTTTTACGCATTTGGATTCCGTGAGGGGTATGGTGAGTTCATGTGAGATTTTATTTTTTGACACAAGTTAGTGGAATATGAGACTTTGTAAGAAAAAAAAAAAAAATTCCGCTAACTTGGGCCAAAAAAATGTCTGAATGGAGCCTTACAGAGAGGTGATCAATGACAGGGGGGTGATCAGGGAGTCTATATGGGGTGATCACCCCCCTATAAGGCTCCATTCAGATGTCCATATGTGTTTTGCAGATCCGATCCATGTATCCGTGGATCCGTAAAAAACATACGGACATCTGAATGGAGCCTTACAGGTGGGTGATCAATGACAGGGGGGTGATCAGGGAGTCTATATGGGGTGATCACCCCCCTGTCATTGATCACCCCCCTATAAGGCTCCATTCAGAAGTCCGTATGTGTTTTGCGGATCCGATCCATGTATCCGTGGATCCGTAAAAAACATACGGACATCTGAATGCAGCCTTACAGGGGGGTGATCAATGACGGGGGGGTGATCAGGGAGTCTATATGGGGGGTTAATAAAGGGTTAATAAGTGACGGGGGGGGGGTGTAGTGTAGTGGTGGTTGGTGCTACTTTACTGAGCTACCTGTGTCCTCTGGTGGTCGATCCAAACAAAGGGGACCATCAGAGGACCAGGTAGCAGGTATATTAGACGCTGTTATCAAAACAGCGTCTAATATACCTGTTAGGGGTTAAAAAAAATCGCATCTCCAGCCTGCCAGCAAACGATCGCCGCTGGCAGGCTGGAGATCCACTCGCTTACCTTCCGATCCTGTGAACGCGCGCGCCTGTGTGCGCGCGTTCACAGGAAATCTCGCGTCTCGCGAGATGACGCATATATGCGTGACTGTACGCAGGGCTGCCGCCTCTGGAACGCGATCCTGCGTTAGGCGGTCCGGAGGCGGTTAATTCAGCTCATCCTGCTCTATATTTTGTTGACTGCTGAAGCGCTCCGTGTGAGCCCACTTCGGCTAGATTGCACGCTTTAACACTATGCATGTTTTCCTTTCATGTTACGGCCTGGTCTGTCATTCTTTTTTGGATCTTTCTACTCAGACTATGCATGCCAGATCTATGCTCACTAGCGCCTCTATTGTATATCTAATGGATGTCTCATTTACATGTATCAGCCTGATGAAGGGCACAATATGTAAGCCCGAAATGTTACTTTTCAATAAAATGTAAAGTCCGGCTGAATCAAACACTAAATTGCATTGGAAATCTCTTGTGCTGTCGGAAACTCTGATTATCTACCTGAGGCTCGGGGCATTGTTACATTGGCTAGAATATGAAAATAAGAAAACACTTGGCATCTGCGCAGTGTGCATTGTGTTACTAACTCTGGTATGTAAATATCTAGCTATAGCGGCCATCTTGTAATGGAGTCTGTACTAACAGCAGAAAAGCATATATGACGTAGCAAGAAGGCGCGTTCTTTTTGGTTGGATGGAACCCTCGTGCTCAGGAGAAGATAAGGTGTTGTCTGAGAGCTGGAGTATATGGGAGCTTTCTTAGCTAATTTAAGTCCACATTTCTATCACAACCACAAATGCTGGGAACATGCAATACATTTACATACACCCAGCCTGAAGGCTGAGACCCTTGTGCTGCACAGCACGGCGCCCTCCGATGGATGCAGGAGGAAAATGCTGTAATTTACCTACTGGCGGCACAACTAAACTGACACACCTTACCTGTTATTATTCTAAAAAACCACAAACAATTGTTTGGGTGCGTGGTACGGGCTAGCCTGCGGTGCAGCACAACAGCTTACAATCTTACAAAGCTCTACAGTATTCCCCCTCCCATAACTGGTCATGTAGCACGTGCCTGAGTATTCCCCCTGAGCAAAACCCCAGCCTGGCTTGAGTTTGTGGGAATTTTATCAGCTCCCTAATGTGAAATGTCACTTTAAGTTATGGAGTTCTTGCAATGAACAATAGCAACATGTGTGGCCTGACACAAACAGAGACCCTAACTGACCAACTACAGGCCTGGTCTCAGTCTCAAGGCGCCAACACTGTAATGAGGTGCGTGCACGATCTTACAGACCCGGGTCTGCTCTGCCTCCGCTGGTGACTCTGAACAGAACAAATGCCTCTCCAACAAGCATGCGGTCCCGCAGGGTATGTAGCTTTGCTCCTCAGCTCTCATAAGCGTTCCTGGAAACAATCCTCCTTCCTCTGGACGGGATCAGGGTCTTGGACACAATCAGCTTCACTTTGCTGCAGCTCTGGTCACTGAGGGATGCTCTCACACCTGGATACCGTCAGACTCTCTGCTCACACAGCTCCTCCGTCTATGCTCCTTAAGATGGCTGCCTCCTCGTCTTCTCCATGCTCTGAAAACCAGACCTCTCATGAATATGAAAATATATGAAGTCTGTTAGCTGTGTCTTGAAAACAGTAGCATCTTGTGGCCAAACAGCAGAATGTCAGTCCAGATCATATAACTTTATTTAAAAAAACACAATGTTCAGACAATGAAAGCTCTCCTCACACTGGTGTAGGGGTCCTATTGCTAGTTTGCATGTTTGCTGCCATACTAAGACCCCTACTCAGCAAAACAGGTCACAGGATACCTCACTCTCATAAAAAACAGTAACTGAAGCTGATAGGAACCAGATTGAAGCCAGAGATTAGCACAGCAGGGAGGGGAAGCAAAGAATTCAAGTTCACCTGCCAGTTTACCCTTAGCCTGCTGGAGCCAAGAGAAAGATCAAGTATTGCTTGGATGAAATAGGTTTATTGAAGAATTTTTTTTTTAATCTTTACCAAGTCTGGACTCTACTTAGGCCTCATGCACACGACCGTTGTGTGCATCCGTGGCCGTTGTGCCGTTTTCAGTTTTTTTTCGCGGACCCATTGACTTTCAATGGGTCCGTGGAAAAATCTGAAAATGCACCGTTTTGCAGCTGCATCCGTGATCCGTGTTTCCTGTCCGTCAAAAAAATAGGACCTGTCCTATTTTTTTGACGGACAACGGTTCACAGACCCATTCAAGTCAATGGGTCCGTGAAAGAATACGGATGCACACAAGATTGGCATCCGCGTCCGTGATCCGTGGCCGTAGGTTACTTTCATACAGACGGATCCGAAGATCCGTCTGCATAAAAGCTTTTTCAGAGATGAGTTTTCATTCTCCGACAGTATATTCTAACACAGAGGCGTTCCCATAGTGATGGGGACGCTTCTAGTTAGAATATACTGAGAACTGTGTACATGACTGCCCCCTGCTGCCTGGCAGCACCCGATCTCTTACAAGGGGCTGTGATCCGCACAATTAACCCCTCAGGTGCAGTTAATGTGCATATCATAGCCCCCTATAAGAGATCAGGGGCAGCCAGGCAGCAAGGGGCAGACCCCCCTCCCTCCCCAGTTTGAATATCATTGGTGGCCAGTGTGCGTCCCCCCGCCCCCCCTATTGTAATATCATTGGTGGCCAGTGTGCGGCCTCCCCCGCCCCCCCTCTATTGTAATATCATTGGTGGCAAGTGTGCGGCCCCCCCTATTGTAATATCATTGGTGGCCAGTGTGCGGCCCCCCCTCTATTGTATTAATATCATTGGTGGCCAGTGTGCGGCCTCCCCTCTCCCCCCCCCCCCCCCTGATCATTGGTGGCAGCGGAGAGTTCCGATCGGAGTCCCAGTTTAATCGCTCTGGGGCTCCGATCGGTAACCATGGCAACCAGGACGCTACTGCGCCACACAGAGCTGTCACTTACCAGTAGGAGGAGCTCCCGGCCGGTCACAGACAGCGCAGCAGGTAAGTATGATGCTTCTAATATTGTAATATTGCTAAGTAACCATGGCAACCAGGCCTGCAGTAGCGTCCTGGTTGCCATGGTTACCGATCGGAGCCCCAGAGCGATTAAACTGGGACTCCGATCGGAACTCTCCGCTGCCACCAATGATGGGGGGGGAAGCCGCACACTGGCCACCAATGATATTACAATAGAGGGAGGGGGGGTGGCCGGGAGAGGCCGCACACTGGCCACCAATGATATTACAATAGAGGGAGGGGGGGTGGCCGGGGGAGGCCGCACACTGGCCACCAATGATATTACAATAGAGGGAGGGGGGGTGGCCGGGGGAGGCCCTGATCTCTTACAGGGGGCTATGATACGCATAATTAACCCCTTCAGGTGCGGCACCTGAAGGGTTAATTGTGCTGATCACAGCCACCTGTAAAAGATCGGGTGCTGCCAGGCAGCAGGGGGCAGTCATGTACACAGTTCGTAGTATATTCTAACTAGAAGCGTCCCCATCACTATGGGAACGCATCTGTGTTAGAATATACTGTCGGATCTGAGTTTCACTATGTAACTCAAATCTGATGGTATATTCTAACATAGAGGTGTTCCCATGGTGATGGGGACGCTTCAAGTCAAAATATACCATCGGATTGGAGAAAACTCTGATCCTATGGTATATATTAACTCCTGACTTTACATTGAAAGTCAATGGGGGACGGATCCGTTTGAAATTGCACCATATTGTGTCAACGTCAAACGGATCCGTCCACATTGACTTGCATTGTAATTCAGGACAGATCCGTTTGGCTCCGCACGGCCAGGCGGACACCAAAACTACTTTTTTTTCATGTCCGTGGATCCTCCAAAAATCAAGGAAGACCCACGGATGAAAAAACGGTCACGGATCACGGACCAACGAAACCCCGTTTTGCGGACCGTGAAAAAATATGGTCGTGTGCATGAGGCCTTACTCTGCCAACTACAACTCTTTTGTTGCTACGGAGCCCAAACCTGGGGAATGACAGTATCCAGGTATGAGCTCCATACACGCTTATGAGATATAGGTAAGAAGGTCCCAGCAGTGTAATTCTGGGGCTCCGATCGGTTACCATGGCAGCCAGGATAATACTGAAGCCCTGGCTGTCATAGTCAGCTCCCTGCTGCTGAGTGGGAAGTCCTATTCATCCTGATAGATCTCTATCAGACACTACTGAAGCAATGGCTGCCATGGTCAGCTCCCTACTGCTGTGTGTACAGATCCCAGGACAGCAGGGAGAGTGTGAGATCCTATTCACCCTGATAGAGCTCTATCAGACTCTACTGAAGCCCTGGCTGCCATGGTAATCTCCCTGCCGCTGTGTGTACAGAGCCCAGGACAGCAGGGAGAGTGTGAGATCCTATTAACCATAATAGAGCTCTATCAGACACTACTGAAGCCCTGGCTGCCATGGTCAGCTCCCTACTGCTGTGTGTACAGAGCCCAGGACAGCAGGGAGAGTGTGAAGTCCTATTCACCCTGATAGAGCTCTATCAGACTCTACTGAAGCCCTGGCTGCCATGGTCAGCTCCCTGCTGCTGTGTGTACAGAGCCCAGGACAGCAGGGAGAGTGTGAGGTCCTATTCACCCTGATAGAGCTCTATCAGACACTACTGAAGCCCTGGCTGCCATGGTCAGCTCCCTGCTGCTGTGTGTACAGAGCCCAGGACAGCAGGGAGAGTGTGAAGTCCTATTCACCCTGATAGATCTCTATCAGACACTACTGAAGCCCTGGCTGCCATGGTCAGCTCCCTACTGCTGTGTGTACAGAGACCAGGACAGCAGGGAGAGTGTGAGGTCCTATTCACCCTGATAGAGCTCTATCAGACACTACTGAAGCCCTGGCTGCCATGGTCAGCTCCCTGCTGCTGTGTGTACAGAGCCCAGGACAGCAGGGAGATTGTGAAGTCCTATTCACCCTGATAGATCTCTATCAGACACTACTGAAGCCCTGGCTGCCATGGTCAGCTCCCTGCTGCTGTGTGTACAGAGCCCAGGACAGCAGGGAGAGTGTGAAGTCCTATTCACCCTGATAGAGCTCTATCAGACTCTACTGAAGCCCTGGCTGCCATGGCCGGCTCCCTGCTGCTGTGTGTACAGAGCCCAGGACAGCAGGGAGAGTGTGAAGTCCTATTCACCCTGATAGATCTCTATCAGACACTACTGAAGCCCTGGCTGCCATGGTCAGCTCCCTGCTGCTGTGTGTACAGAGCCCAGGACAGCAGGAAGAGTGTGAAGTCCTATTCACCCTAATAGATCTCTATCAGACTCTACTGAAGCCCTGCCTGCCATGGTCAGCTCCCTGCTGCTGTGTGTACTATGCACAGGACAGCAGGGAGAGTGTGAGGTCCTATTCACCCTGATAGATCTCTATCAGACTCTACTGAAGCCCTGGCTGCCATGGTAAGCTCCCTGCTGCTGTGTGTACAGAGCCCAGGACAGCAGGGAGAGTGTGAAGTCCTATTCACCCTGATAGATCTCTATCAGACTCTACTGAAGCCCTAGCTGCCATGGTTGGCTCCCTGCTGCTGTGTGTACTATGCACAGGACAGCAGGGAGAGTGTGAGGTCCTATTCACCCTGATAGAGCTCTATCAGACTCTACTGAAGCAATGGCTGCCATGGTCGGCTCCCTACTTCTGTGTGTACAGAGCCCAGGACAGCAGGGAGAGTGTGAAGTCCTATTCACCCTGATAGATCTCTAGCAGACACTACTGAAGCCCTGGCTGCCATGGTCAGCTACCTGCTGCTGTGTGTACAGAGCCCAGGACAACAGGGAGAGTGTGAGGTCCTATTCACCCTGATAGAGCTCTGTTAGGGTGAATAGGACAAGGGATGAAAAGATCCCAGGTTCTGGCCCCTAAGGGGGAAAAAAAAAAAAGAACACAACGAAATAATAAGTATAAATTACATATAAAATATATAAACAATAAATAAATAAAATATTACATATCGCCACGTCCGAAAAGTCCAAACTATTAAAATATTTAAAAATATTTCCTATGCGGTGAACGCCATAAAAGAAAAAAAAATGAAAAACTATACATGAAAAATTGATACAATAAATATATATAAATGAATATTGATGCGTGAATGACTAAAAATATATGTATGACTAAAACGAATACGTAAATAAATCTCTATATATAAAAATATGGAACTCCCTTATAAAAAAATGAAATATAAAGAGTGATAACAATGCATAAAAAATGTCCGAGTATCGAACAAACATCAAAATCGCAAACTGCAGAGCAGTAAACAGGAACTTGTCGGTACATGAAAAGATAAAAGTCGGACGTAAGAGCAGCATTGTACTAGAAGAAAGTAGAGACTGATTTCTGAAGCCTCGTGGAGCACATATCTCGCCTCCTTAATGTTTGGATGATATTCCAGCAATCTGGGTTAACATGCTCAATTGGCGTAATTTTAAAACCAGAAAACAGGCCCTGGAGATGGTCCGCCGCGTGTGGGGAAACACTGTGCTGTAGGTATTTCTTCTTGATATTGGACCTATGTTTATTACGTCTATTGCGCAGGGTCTGGGTGGTGCGCCCTATGTGTTGCAGGCCACACGGACACTCTAATAGATAACCTCGGCTGAACCACAGTTCAAATGTCTTTTAATTGGAAAAGCTTCCCCATTATAATTACTATATCTCAATAATGTATCACCCGTGGGTGATATGAGACATCAGCGCTGGCAGACAAACTAAACAGCTAATCCCATTCAAATTTGCTCAATGGGTTGGTATCGGCCTAAAAACAGGAGGTTAGTCTAGAAAGGTCGGCTGTGCTGGGATGTATTGTCTTGGTCAGAAATCAAGCGGTGAAAGCAATAATAATAATAGTGCGGTCCGTACCTTGTACTTCATCCCCTGTAATCCCCTAGTTGGTTATGTAACGCTCTTCTCGATTCTTTTCTGTCTTCTTCTTTTTGCGGTTGTGTCTTTAAATCAGTAGTTCACTTTACTTCACTGCAGCAGTCAATGGTTAAAGGGGCTGTAAATGACATTTCTCATGTGGACAAAGTAAAAATTGCATTTACAGGGCTCTCTGGATATTCGCATAATTAAAGACACCGAACTTCTTGCACTCCAGTGTAAATCGCTCCCTGGCGCTCCATGGATAACTAAATAATCGAACAATCGAATTTTTTTTGCTAAAAAGCGCACTCATAGCGCTCACCATACAACAAAATACTGGGACCTCCGTTTCCTTAAGGATTGTGTACACATGTTGCCATGGGAACCGAACAAGCTATTTAACCTCCGAGGCATTACCAGCAAACTAACCCTGACGAAGGAGCCCGATAGGCTCTGAAACGCGTAGGTAGTTTTGTCCTACGGAGGCTCCTGTACTCTCAACGGTGACATCACCGATAGTGGTTTCCTGGACAACTGAATCACAAGCTCCCTCGCACCGCACGTGCTTCCGGCCGGGACAGCCGGCAATTGCGGACAATAATAGGACATGTTCTATAGGCTCTACAAAAAATGCAGTGTTCGCCCAATCAGGCCTGATCTAGTGCGCACACTTGCGTTTAGTCCGCCCCACCGCAGTGACAGAAATGATTTTTTTTCTGATTACTGCAAAAACACCGTAAAATCGCTGCGGCGCTATAAAGATCACTTTTGAGGGGCATGGAGAGTTCATAGAAGATTTTTTTTTTTTGGCACAAGTTAGCGGAATTTTTTTTATTTTATTTTTCTCTTACAAAGTCTCATATTCCACTAACTTGTGACAAAAAATAAAATCTCACATGAACTCACCATACCCCTCATGGAATCCAAATGCGTAAATTTTTGACATTTATATTCCAGACTTCTTCTCACGCGTTAGGGCTCCTAAAATGCCAGGGCAGTATAAATACTGCACATGTGACCCCATTTTGGAAAGAAGACACCCCAAGGTATTTCGTGAGGGGCATGGCGAGTTCATGTAAAATTGGATTTTTTTGTCACAAGTTAGTGGAATATGAGACTTTGTAAGAGAAAAATAAAATAAAAATCATTTTCTGCTAACTTGTGCCCAAAAAAAAAAATTCTAGGAACTCGCCATGCCCCTCACGGAATACCTTGGGGTGTCTTCTTTCCAAAATGGGGTCACTTGTGGGGTATTTATACTGCCCTGGCATTTTAGGGGCCCTAAAGCGTGAGAAGTAGTTTGGAATCCAAATGCGTAAAAAATGGCCGGTGAAATCGTAAAGATTCTCATTGGAATGTGGGCCCCTTTGCGCACCTAGGCTGCAAAAAAGTGTCACACATGTGGTATCGCCGTACTCAGGAGAAGTAGGGCAATGTGTTTTGGGGTGTATTTATACATATACCCATACTGTGTGTGAGAAATATCTCTGTAAATAACAACTTTTTAAAAAAATTTATACAAAGTTGTCAATTTACAGAGATATTTCTCTCACCTAGCATGGGTATATGTAAAAAGACACCCCAAAACACATTGCCCAACTTCTCCTGAGTACGGCGATACCACATGTGTGACACTTTTTTGCAGCCTAGGTGCGTAAAGGGGCAAAAAGTCCAACGACTTGGCCCCTTTAAATTAAATATAATCTATCTAATGTAAAGCACAGAGCTCAGCAATGTCACCGCTCTCTCTCAGATCTGCACGGACTGTCTGTATTATATACTGTATATATATATATATATATAATCTATCTAATGTAAACCACGGAGCTCAGCAATGTCACCGCTCTCTCAGATCTGCACGGACTGTCTGTATTATATACTGTATATATATATATAATCTATCTAATGTAAAGCACAGAGCACAGCAATGTCACCGCTCTCTCAGATCTGCACGGACTGTCTGTATTATATACTGTATATATATATATAATCTATCTAATGTAAAGCACAGAGCTCAGCAATGTCACCGCTCTCTCAGATCTGCACGGACTGTCTGTATTATATACTGTATATATATATATATAATCTATCTAATGTAAAGCACAGAGCTCAGCAATGTCACCGCTCTCTCAGATCTGCACGGACTGTCTGTATTATATACTGTATATATATATATATAATCTATCTAATGTAAAGCACAGAGCACAGCAATGTCACCGCTCTCTCAGATCTGCACGGACTGTCTGTATTATATACTGTATATATATATATATAATCTATCTAATGTAAAGCACAGAGCTCAGCAATGTCACCGCTCTCTCAGATCTGCACGGACTGTCTGTATTATATACTGTATATATATATATATATAATCTATCTAATGTAAAGCACAGAGCTCAGCAATGTCACCGCTCTCTCAGATCTGCACGGACTGTCTGTATTATATACTGTATATATATATATAATCTATCTAATGTAAAGCACAGAGCACAGCAATGTCACCGCTCTCTCTCAGATCTGCACGGACTGTCTGTATTATATACTGTATATATATATATATAATCTATCTAATGTAAAGCACAGAGCTCAGCAATGTCACCGCTCTCTCAGATCTGCACGGACTGTCTGTATTATATACTGTATATATATATAATCTATCTAATGTAAAGCACAGAGCACAGCAATGTCACCGCTCTCTCAGATCTGCACGGACTGTCTGTATTATATACTGTATATATATATATATAATCTATCTAATGTAAAGCACAGAGCTCAGCAATGTCACCGCTCTCTCAGATCTGCACGGACTGTCTGTATTATATACTGTATATATATATATATATATATATATATATAATCTATCTAATGTAAAGCACAGAGCTCAGCAATGTCACCGCTCTCTCAGATCTGCACGGACTGTCTGTATTATATACTGTATATATATATACACCCTGTACAGAATTATTAGGCAAATGAGTATTTTGACCACATCATCCTCTTTATGCATGTTGTCTTACTCCAAGCTGTATAGGCTCGAAAGCCTACTACCAATTAAGCATATTAGGTGATGTGCATCTCTGTAATGAGAAGGGGTGTGGTCTAATGACATCAACACCCTATATTAGGTGTGCATAATTATTAGGCAACTTCCTTTCCTTTGGCAAAATGGGTCAAAAGAAGGACTTGACAGGCTCAGAAAAGTCAAAAATAGTGAGATATCTTGCAGAGGGATGCAGCACTCTTAAAATTGCAAAGCTTCTGAAGCGTGATCATCGAACAATCAAGCGTTTCATTCAAAATAGTCAACAGGGTCGCAAGAAGCGTGTGGAAAAACCAAGGCGCAAAATAACTGCCCATGAACTGAGAAAAGTCAAGCGTGCAGCTGCCAAGATGCCACTTGCCACCAGTTTGGCCATATTTCAGAGCTGCAACATCACTGGAGTGCCCAAAAGCACAAGGTGTGCAATACTCAGAGACATGGCCAAGGTAAGAAAGGCTGAAAGACGACCACCACTGAACAAGACACACAAGCTGAAACGTCAAGACTGGGCCAAGAAATATCTCAAGACTGATTTTTCTAAGGTTTTATGGACTGATGAAATGAGAGTGAGTCTTGATGGGCCAGATGGATGGGCCCGTGGCTGGATTGGTAAAGAGCAGAGAGCTCCAGTCCGACTCAGACGCCAGCAAGGTGGAGGTGGAGTACTGGTTTGGGCTGGTATCATCAAAGATGAGCTTGTGGGGCCTTTTCGGGTTGAGGATGGAGTCAAGCTCAACTCCCAGTCCTACTGCCAGTTTCTGGAAGACACCTTCTTCAAGCAGTGGTACAGGAAGAAGTCTGCATCCTTCAAGAAAAACATGATTTTCATGCAGGACAATGCTCCATCACACGCGTCCAAGTACTCCACAGCGTGGCTGGCAAGAAAGGGTATAAAAGAAGAAAATCTAATGACATGGCCTCCTTGTTCACCTGATCTGAATCCCATTGAGAACCTGTGGTCCATCATCAAATGTGAGATTTACAAGGAGGGAAAACAGTACACCTCTCTGAACAGTGTCTGGAAGGCTGTGGTTGCTGCTGCACGCAATGTTGATGGTGAACAGATCAAAACACTGACAGAATCCATGGATGGCAGGCTTTTGAGTGTCCTTGCAAAGAAAGGTGGCTATATTGGTCACTGATTTGTTTTTGTTTTGTTTTTGAATGTCAGAAATGTATATTTGTGAATGTTGAGATGTTATATTGGTTTCACTGGTAAAAATAAATAATTGAAATGGGTATAAATTTGTTTTTTGTTAAGTTGCCTAATAATTATGCACAGTAATAGTCACCTGCACACACAGATATCCCCCTAAAATAGCTAAAACTAAAAACAAACTAAAAACTACTTCCAAAAATATTCAGCTTTGATATTAATGAGTTTTTTGGGTTCATTGAGAACATGGTTGTTGTTCAATAATAAAATTAATCCTCAAAAATACAACTTGCCTAATAATTCTGCACTCCCTGTATATAGATATGTATGATGTGGTATGTTGTTTGTAAATGCAGCTTTTACCTGAAGAAGGGGAGAAAACTCCCCGAAACGCATAGTATATATCTGCACAATGAATATTGAGAACCTACGTATATTGGATCTCCTGGCTGGTAATTTGCGCCGAGGGATGCTTCCTTGTCTTGGCAAAGTACCAACCGTCAATCCTAAACCCAGGGACCCGACGCCCGTAGCACTGGACTGAGGGCCCCAGGAAGGTGTGGTCCGGGTGGAGAGAGGCTGCATGTCCCAGGGCTATGATTAGTGCAGGTGTTTGCTCGTTATTACTGGGTCGTCTTCCATATTTCATGGTGATCTCAACATACGAGGGGCCCGGGATCGGAGGTGCAGAGCACGTCCTTCAGCCCTCACGCAGTTGTGGCCTCATCATTAAGTTCGCACATGGAAGATAAATCATTGGGATATAATTAGTGCAGGAAGGTGAACGGTGACAGGAAGTTTCATCTTAATTACAGGAGGAATGGTTTTCATTAATTGTATTTACCGTGCTTGAGTGGACGGCGAAAATCTCCCACCTGTCACATCAGCGAAGCCACTTCACGGATATGGCTACTACATGTATTATCATCACCACTGCTCAGTCCTTCATATATTACACAGTATTATCAGGTATCAGTCCTCCTCCATATATTATACAGTATTATCAGGTATCAGTCCTCCATCATATATTACACAGTATTATCAGGTATCACTCCTCCTTCATATATTACACAGTATTATCAGATATCAGTCCTCCATCATAGATTACACAGTATTATCAGGTATCACTCCTCCTCCATCATATATTACACTGTATTATCAGGTATCACTCCTCCTCCATATATTACACTGTATTATCAGGTATCTCTCCTCCATCATATATTACACTGTATTATCAGGTATCACTCCATCATATATTACACTGTATTATCAGGTATCACTCCTCCTCCATATATTACACTGTATTATCAGGTATCTCTCCTCCATCATATATTACACTGTATTATCAGGTATCACTCCATCATATATTACACTGTATTATCAGGTATCAGTCCTCCATCATATATTACACTGTATTATCAGGTATCAGTCCTCCATCATATATTACACTGTATTATCAGGTATCAGTCCTCCATCATATATTACACTGTATTATCAGGTATCAGTCCTCCATCATATATTACACTGTATTATCAGGTATCTCTCCTCCATCATATATTACACTGTATTATCAGGTATCACTCCTCCATCATATATTACACTGTATTATCAGGTATCAGTCCTCCATCATATATTACACTGTATTATCAGGTATCTCTCCTCCATCATATATTACACTGTATTATCAGGTATCAGTCCTCCATCATATATTACACTGTATTATCAGGTATCAGTCCTCCATCATATATTACACTGTATTATCAGGTATCAGTCCTCCATCATATATTACACTGTATTATCAGGTATCAGTCCTCCATCATATATTACACTGTATTATCAGGTATCAGTCCTCCATCATATATTACACAGTATTATCAGGTATCAGTCCTCCATCATATATTACACTGTATTATCAGATATCAGTCCTCCATCATATATTACACTGTATTATCAGGTATCACTCCTCCATCATATATTACACTGTATTATCAGGTATCACTCCTCCATCATATATTACACTGTATTATCACTCCTCCATATATTACACTGTATTATCAGGTATCTCTCCTCCATCATATATTACACTGTATTATCAGGCATCACTCCTCCATCATATATTACACTGTATTATCAGGTATCAGTCCTCCATCATATATTACACTGTATTATCAGATATCAGTCCTCCTCCATATATCACACTGTATTATCAGGTATCACTCCTCCATCATATATTACACTGTATTATCAGATATCAGTCCTCCTCCATATATCACACTGTATTATCAGGTATCACTCCTCCATCATATATTACACTGTATTATCAGATATCCCTCCTCCATCATATATTACACTGTATTATCAGGTATCACCCTCCTCCATCATATATTACACAGTATTATCAGGTATCAGTCCTCCATCATATATTACACTGTATTATCAGGTATCAGTCCTCCATCATATATTACACTGTATTATCAGGTATCAGTCCTCCATCATATATTACACAGTATTATCAGGTATCACTCCTCCATCATATATTACACTGTATTATCAGGTATCAGTCCTCCATCATATATTACACTGTATTATCAGGTATCTCTCCTCCATCATATATTACACTGTATTATCAGGTATCTCTCCTCCATCATATACTACACAGTATTATCAGGTATCACTCCTCCTCCATCATATATTACACTGTATTATCAGGTATCACTCCGCCTCCATATATTACACAGTATTATCAGGTATCAGTCCTCCATCATATATTACACTGTATTATCAGGTATCTCTCCTCCATCATATATTACACAGTATTATCAGGTATCACTCCTCCTCCATCATATATTACACTGTATTATCAGGTATCACTCCGCCTCCATATATTACACTGTATTATCAGGTATCACTCCTCCATCATATATTACACTGTATTATCAGGTATCAGTCCTCCATCATATATTACACTGTATTATCAGGTATCTCTCCTCCATCATATATTACACTGTATTATCAGGTATCTCTCCTCCATCATATATTACACTGTATTATCAGGTATCAGTCCTCCATCATATATTACACTGTATTATCAGGTATCAGTCCTCCATCATATATTACACAGTATTATCAGGTATCAGTCCTCCATCATATATTACACTGTATTATCAGGTATCACTCCTCCATCATATATTATACTGTATTATCAGGTATCAGTCCTCCATTATATATTACACTGTATTATCAGGTATCAGTCCTCCTCCATATATTACACTGTATTATCAGGTATCACTCCTCCTCCATATATTACACTGTATTATCAGGTATCAGTCCTCCATCATATATTACACTGTATTATCAGGTATCAGTCCTCCATCATATATTACACTGTATTATCAGATATCAGTCCTCCATCATATATTACACTGTATTATCAGGTATCACTCCTCCATCATATATTACACTGTATTATCAGGTATCACTCCTCCATCATATATTACACTGTATTATCACTCCTCCATATATTACACTGTATTATCAGGTATCTCTCCTCCATCATATATTACACTGTATTATCAGGCATCACTCCTCCATCATATATTATACTGTATTATCAGGTATCAGTCCTCCATCATATATTACACTGTATTATCAGGTATCAGTCCTCCATCATATATTACACTGTATTATCAGGTATCAGTCCTCCTCCATCATATATTACACTGTATTATCAGGTATCACTCCTCCATCATATATTACACAGTATTATCAGGTATCACTCCTCCATCATATATTACACTGTATTATCAGGTATCACTCCTCCATCATATATTACACTGTATTATCAGGTATCAGTCCTCCATCATATATTACACAGTATTATCAGGTATCAGTCCTCCATCATATATTACACTGTATTATCACTCCTCCATCATATATTACACTGTATTATCAGATATCAGTCCTCCATCATATATTACACTGTATTATCAGTCCTCCATTATATATTACACTGTATTATCAGGTATCACTCCTCCATCATATATTACACTGTATAATCAGGTATCTCTCCTCCATCATATATTACACTGTATTATCAGGCATCACTCCTCCATCATATATTACACTGTATTATCAGGTATCAGTCCTCCATCATATATTACACAGTATTATCAGGTATCAGTCCTCCATCATATATTACACAGTATTATCAGGTATCACTCCTCCATCATATATTACACAGTATTATCAGGTATTTCTCCTCCATCATATATTACACTGTATTATCAGGCATCACTCCTCCATCATATATTACACTGTATTATCAGGTATCAGTCCTCCTCCATCATATATTACACTGTATTATCAGGTATCAGTCCTCCTCCATCATATATTACACTGTATTATCAGGCATCACTCCTCCATCATATATTACACTGTATTATCAGGTATCAGTCCTCCTCCATCATATATTACACTGTATTATCAGGTATCAGTCCTCCTCCATCATATATTACACTGTATTATCAGGTATCAGTCCTCCATCATATATTACACTGTATTATCAGATATCACTCCTCCATATATTACACTGTATTATCAGGTATCAGTCCTCCATCATATATTACACTGTATTATCAGGTATCAGTCCTCCATCATATATTACACTGTATTATCAGATATCAGTCCTCCTCCATATATCACACTGTATTATCAGGTATCACTCCTCCATCATATATTACACTGTATTATCAGGTATCACTCCTCCATCATATATTACACTGTATTATCAGATATCAGTCCTCCTCCATATATCACACTGTATTATCAGGTATCAGTCCTCCGCCATATATTACACTGTATTATCAGGTATCACTCCTCCATCATATATTACACTGTATTATCAGGTATCAGTCTTCCATCATATATTACACTGTATTATCACTCCTCCATCATATATTACACTGTATTATCAGGTATCTCTCCTCCATCATATATTACACTGTATTATCAGGTATCACTCCGCCTCCATATATTACACAGTATTATCAGGTATCAGTCCTCCATCATATATTACACTGTATTATCAGGTATCACTCCTCCATCATATATTACACAGTATTATCAGGTATCACTCCTCCATCATATATTACACTGTATTATCAGATATCAGTCCTCCTCCATATATCACACTGTATTATCAGGTATCAGTCCTCCGCCATATATTACACTGTATTATCAGGTATCAGTCCTCCTCCATATATTACACTGTATTATCAGGTATCACTCCTCCATCATATATTACACAGTATTATCAGGTATCACTCCTCCATCATATATTACACTGTATTATCAGATATCAGTCCTCCTCCATATATCACACTGTATTATCAGGTATCACTCCTCCATCATATATTACACTGTATTATCAGGTATCAGTCCTCCATTATATATTACACTGTATTATCAGGTATCACTCCTCCTACATATATTACACTGTATTATCAGGTATCACTCCTCCTCCATATATTACACTGTATTATCAGGTATCAGTCCTCCATTATATATTACACTGTATTATCAGGTATCAGTCCTCCATTATATATTACACAGTATTATCAGGTATCACTCCTCCTCCATATATTACACAGTATTATCAGGTATCAGTCCTCCATCATATATCACACTGTATTATCAGGTATCAGTCCTCCATCATATATCACACTGTATTATCAGGTATCAGTCCTCCATATATTACACTGTATTATCAGGTATCACTCCTCCATCATATATTACACTGTATTATCAGGTATCAGTCCTCCATATATTACACTGTATTATCAGGTATCACTCCTCCATATATTACACAGTATTATCAGGTATCAGTCCTCCATCATATATCACACTGTATTATCAGGTATCAGTCCTCCATCATATATTACACTGTATTATCAGGTATCACTCCTCCTCCATCATATATTACACTGTATTATCAGGTATCAGTCCTCCATCATATATTACACTGTATTATCAGGTATCACTCCTCCATCATATATTACACTGTATTATCAGGTATCACTCCTCCTCCATATATTACACTGTATTATCAGGTATCAGTCCTCCATCATATATTACACTGTATTATCAGGTATCAGTCCTCCATCATATATTACACAGTATTATCAGGTATCAGTCCTCCATCATATATTACACTGTATTATCACTCCTCCATCATATATTACACTGTATTATCAGATATCAGTCCTCCATCATATATTACACTGTATTATCAGTCCTCCATTATATATTACACTGTATTATCAGGTATCACTCCTCCATCATATATTACACTGTATAATCAGGTATCTCTCCTCCATCATATATTACACAGTATTATCAGGTATCACTCCATCATATATTACACTGTATTATCAGGCATCACTCCTCCATCATATATTACACTGTATTATCAGGTATCAGTCCTCCATCATATATTACACAGTATTATCAGGTATCAGTCCTCCATCATATATTACACAGTATTATCAGGTATCACTCCTCCATCATATATTACACAGTATTATCAGGTATCAGTCCTCCATCATATATTACACTGTATTATCAGGTATTTCTCCTCCATCATATATTACACTGTATTATCAGGTATCAGTCCTCCTCCATCATATATTACACTGTATTATCAGGTATCACTCCTCCATCATATATTACACTGTATTATCAGGTATCAGTCCTCCTCCATCATATATTACACTGTATTATCAGGTATCAGTCCTCCTCCATCATATATTACACTGTATTATCAGGTATCAGTCCTCCATCATATATTACACTGTATTATCAGATATCACTCCTCCATATATTACACTGTATTATCAGGTATCAGTCCTCCATCATATATTACACTGTATTATCAGGTATCAGTCCTCCATCATATATTACACTGTATTATCAGATATCAGTCCTCCTCCATATATCACACTGTATTATCAGGTATCACTCCTCCATCATATATTACACTGTATTATCAGGTATCACTCCTCCATCATATATTACACTGTATTATCAGATATCAGTCCTCCTCCATATATCACACTGTATTGTCAGGTATCAGTCCTCCGCCATATATTACACTGTATTATCAGGTATCACTCCTCCATCATATATTACACTGTATTATCAGGTATCAGTCCTCCATCATATATTACACTGTATTATCACTCCTCCATCATATATTACACTGTATTATCAGGTATCTCTCCTCCATCATATATTACACTGTATTATCAGGTATCACTCCGCCTCCATATATTACACAGTATTATCAGGTATCAGTCCTCCATCATATATTACACTGTATTATCAGGTATCACTCCTCCATCATATATTACACAGTATTATCAGGTATCACTCCTCCATCATATATTACACTGTATTATCAGATATCAGTCCTCCTCCATATATCACACTGTATTATCAGGTATCAGTCCTCCGCCATATATTACACTGTATTATCAGGTATCACTCCTCCATCATATATTACACTGTATTATCAGGTATCAGTCTTCCATCATATATTACACTGTATTATCAGGTATCACTCCTCCTACATATATTACACTGTATTATCAGGTATCACTCCTCCTCCATATATTACACTGTATTATCAGGTATCAGTCCTCCATTATATATTACACTGTATTATCAGGTATCAGTCCTCCATTATATATTACACAGTATTATCAGGTATCACTCCTCCTCCATATATTACACAGTATTATCAGGTATCAGTCCTCCATCATATATCACACTGTATTATCAGGTATCAGTCCTCCATCATATATCACACTGTATTATCAGGTATCAGTCCTCCATATATTACACTGTATTATCAGGTATCACTCCTCCATCATATATTACACTGTATTATCAGGTATCAGTCCTCCATATATTACACTGTATTATCAGGTATCAGTCCTCCATATATTACACAGTATTATCAGGTATCAGTCCTCCATCATATATCACACTGTATTATCAGGTATCAGTCCTCCATCATATATTACACTGTATTATCAGGTATCACTCCTCCTCCATCATATATTACACTGTATTATCAGGTATCAGTCCTCCATCATATATTACACTGTATTATCAGGTATCACTCCTCCATCATATATTACACTGTATTATCAGGTATCACTCCTCCTCCATATATTACACTGTATTATCAGGTATCAGTCCTCCATCATATATTACACTGTATTATCAGGTATCAGTCCTCCATCATATATTACACTGTATTATCAGGTATCAGTCCTCCATTATATATTACACTGTATTATCAGGTATCAGTCCTCCATCATATATTACACTGTATTATCAGGTATCAGTCCTCCATCATATATTACACTGTATTATCAGATATCAGTCCTCCATCATATATTACACTGTATTATCAGGTATCACTCCTCCTCCATATATTACACTGTATTATCAGGTATCAGTCCTCCATCATATATTACACTGTATTATCAGGTATCAGTCCTCCATCATATATTACACTGTATTATCAGGTATCAGTCCTCCATCATATATTACACTGTATTATCAGGTATCAGTCCTCCATTATATATTACACTGTATTATCAGGTATCAGTCCTCCATCATATATTACACTGTATTATCAGGTATCAGTCCTCCATCATATATTACACTGTATTATCAAGTATCAGTCCTCCATTATATATTACACTGTATTATCAGGTATCTCTCCTCCTCCATATATCACACTGTATTATCAGGTATCAGTCCTCCATCATATATTACACTGTATTATCAGGTATCAGTCCTCCTCCATCATATATTACACTGTATTATCAGGTATCACTCCTCCTCCATATATCACACTGTATTATCAGGTATCAGTCCTCCATCATATATTACACTGTATTATCAGGTATCACTCCTCCTCCATATATCACACTGTATTATCAGGTATCAGTCCTCCATTATATATTACACAGTATTATCAGGTATCAGTCCTCCATTATATATTACACTGCATTATCAGGTAAGACGGTTATCAGTTGAGCCGTGTAATATCGCACTTTGTTGCCGTCCATCCTCCTCTCTGAACATTAATAAAACAATAGATTGCAGAGTAGAGGCGCCGCCGCCGTCGTCTCCGCTCATCTGACGTTGCTGTAAAGTAGAAGGTTTATGACACATGAAATAAATGTGGAGATGAAGCGGCGATGAAATGAGTGGAGACAATAAATCCGCGCTGACACCTCGCCTCTCTCTGCTCGCAGTGTTTGGATAATATAATGCATTCAGTGGCCGTGTAATTATGTTCTCCGTCCAGAGTGCCGCCACATGACTGCGCAGTAATTACTGTGATTGATAGATCGGGTAGATTGTTTATATAAAACCTTTACAATAAAGCTTGTTTACCGCCTGGTAATTAGTAATCAGGAGTCGCTGGCGAGACATAACGCGAAATGGTGAGTGCACCGACTACGTGTAATGAGAAACAGCCAGTGCCCTGACATGTAATCAGATACAGCGACAGTCCACCACACCAGTCACCAGGGCATCTGGGGACCACCATTAGTCTGCCACACCAGTCACGAGGGCATCTGAGGACCACCATCAGTCCACCACACCAGTCACCAGGGCATCTGGGGACCACCATTAGTCTGCCACACCAGTCACGAGGGCATCTGAGGACCACCATCAGTCCACCACACTAGTCACCAGGGCATCTGAGGACCACCATCAGTCCACCACAACAGGGCATCTGGAGACCACCATCAGTCCACCACACTAGTCACCAGGGCATCTGAGGACCACCATCAGTCCACAACACCAGGGCATCTGAGGACCTCCATCAGTCCACCACACCAGGGCATCTGGAGACCACCATCAGTCCACAACACCAGTCACCAGGGCATCTGGAGACCACCATCACTCCACAACACCAGTCACCCGGGCATCTGAGGACCACCATCAGTCCACAACACCAGTCACCAGGGCATCTGGAGACCACCATCAGTCCACCACACCAGTCACCAGGGCATCTGAGGACCTCCATCAGTCCCCCACACCAGTCACCAGGGCATCTGGGGACCACCATCAGTCTGCCACACCAGTCACCAGGGCATCTGAGGACCACCATCAATCCACCACACCAGTCACCAGGGCATCTGAGGACCACCATCAGTCCACCTCACCAGTCCCCAGGGCATCAGGGGACCACCATCAGTCTGCCACACCAATCACGAGGGCATCTGAGGACCACCATCATTCCACCACAACAGGGCATCTGGAGACCACCATCAGTCCACCACACCAGTCACCAGGGCATCTGAGGACCACCATCAGTCCACAACACCAGTCACCAGGGCATCTGAGGACCACCATCAGTCCACCACACCAGTCACCAGGGCATCTGAGGACTACCATCAGTCCACCACACCAGTCATCAGGGCATCTAAGGACCACCATCAGTCCACCACACCAGTCACCAGGGTATCTGAGGACCACCATCAGTCCACCACACCAGTCACCAGGGTATCTGAGGACCACCATCAGTCCACCACACCAGTCACCAGGGCATCTAAGGACCACCATCAGTCCACCACACCAGTCACCAGGGTATCTGAGGACCACCATCAGTCCACCACACCAGTCACCAGGGTATCTGAGGACCACCATCAGTCCACCACACCAGTCACCAGGGTATCTGAGGACCACCATCAGTCCACCACACCAGTCACCAGGGTATCTGAGGACCACTATCAGTCCACCACACCAGGACATCTAAGGAACACCATCACTCCACGACACCAGTCACCAGTGCATCTAAGAAACACCATCAGTCCACCACACTAGTCACCAGGGTATCTGAGGACCACCATCCGTCCACCACACCAGGACATCTAAGGAACACCATGAATCCACCACACTAGTCACCAGGGCATCTAAGGAACACCATCAGTCCACCACACTAATCACCAGGGTATCTGAGGACCACCATCAGTCCACCACACTAGTCACCAGGGCATCTGAGGACCACCATCATTCCACCACACCAAGGCATCTGGAGACCACCATCAGTCCACCACACCAGGGCATCTGAGGACCACTATCAGTCCACCATACCAGGGAATCTGGGGACCACCATCAGTCCACAACACCAGTCACCAGGGCATCTGAGGACCACCATCAGTCCACCATACCAGGGCATCTGAGGAACACCATCAGTCCACCACACTAGTCACCGGGGCATCTGAGGACCACTATCAGTCAACCACACCAGTCACCAGGGCATCTGGGGACCACCATCAGTCCACCACACCAGGGCATCTAAGGAACACCATCAGTCCACCACACTAGTCACCAGGGCATCTGAGGACCACCATCAGTCCACCACACCAGTCACTAGGGCATCTAAGGAACAACATCAGTCCACCACAACAGGGCATCTGGAGACCACCATCAGTCCACCACACTAGTCACCAGGGCATCTGAGGACCACCATCAGTACACCATACCAGGGCATCTGGGGACCACCATCAGTACACCACACTAGGGCATCTGAGAACCACAATCAGTCCACCACAACAGGGCATCTGGGGACCACCATCAGTCCACCACACCAGTCACCAGGGCATCTGAGGACCACCATCAGTACACCACACCCGTCATCAAGGCAACTGAGAACGGTGATGCTGGTGTCAGTGTGATGTCCTCTGATTCTACCTCATCCAGGGTGTGTCTGGCATTGGCACAGGGTGAATAAAAATCAATGATAAAAAAATAAAAATAAAAGAATCAGTTTTCTTTTATTTAAATCTGATTTTTTTTTTAAATATAAAATGCTTTTTGAGGAAAATGTATTACCATCCAAAGGTTATTCCATCATGAAATAAAGATTAGTTTTTTAATCATGTAGAATAAGGCTGTGTGTGTAATTTTATTGGTAAATAAACTCCATTAATCCATTCACAATGTCCGGCTCGTCCAAAGGTTTTTGTAAGATTATTGGGCAGTTTCTCTGCCTACAAGATATTATCACAGATGGTGATAATAGGAGGTGAACAGGAGGTGAGGACCTACCAGCAACACACAGACAAAGCGAAACCAAAAGAGGCCGTCAGATCACTAATGCGTAGATAATCTGTCAGACCTTCTGGGACCTGTCACAGATGTGACAATATGTGCCCCCTCACAGTAGTTATACCCAGATATGTGTCCCCTCACAGTAGTTATGCCCAGATATGTGTCCCCTCACAGTAGTTATACCCAGATATGTGTCCCCTCACAGTAGTTATGCCCAGATATGTGCCCCCTCACAGTAGTCATACCCAGATATGTGCCCCCTCACAGTAGTCATGCCCAGATATGTGCCCCCTCACAGTAGTTATGCCCAGATATGTGCCCCTCACAGTAGTTATGCCCAGATATGTGCCCCCTCACAGTATTTATACCCAAATAAATGCCCCCTCACAGTAGTTATGCCCAGATATGTGCCCCCTCACAGTAGTTATACCCAGATATGTGCCCCCTCACAGTAGTCATGGCCAGATATGTGCCCCCTCACCAGTAGTGATGGCCAGATATGTGCCCCCTCACAGTAGTTATACCCAGATATGTGCCCCCTCACAGTAGTTATACCCAGATATGTGCCCCCTCACAGTAGTTATACCCAGATATGTGTCCCCTCACAGTAGTGATGGCCAGATATGTGCCCCCTCACAGTAGTGATGGCCAGATATGTGCCCCCTCACAGTAGTTATGCCCAGATATGTGCCCCCTCACAGTAGTTATGCCCAGATATGTGCCCCCTCATAGTAGTTATGCCCAGATATGTGCCCCCTCACAGTAGTCATTCCCAGATATGAGCTCACAGAAAATAATACACTATAGTAATAGATGCAAACATAACATATGGACTAAGCCCTCACTCTGATGATAAAATCTGAGACTCTCAGCCTATATATTTTGATCAAAACACCTCTGTGCCCACCTACCCGCGCCACGGTGGTCTCCGGTCAGGCAGGTCTTACTCTATACCTACCTATGCAATTGTGCATCTATGTTTAGGAGAGCCGACCCTGCACATACAATGTGCTGCTCCTAGTCACCTGTGTGCATCCAGCAACAGATAAGAGGAGGAGCTGCACAGCTATATGTGCCACCTAATCATGGGCGCCGGTGTAAAGTTACATTACCCTACTTCGTGAGATTTCCCTACCTCGTAACTTCCGGTCGCACCGGAAATGACGTGAAGAGGCGTGCCAGAGTTGTGCCGATCTGCGCATGCGCAAAACGACGGTCTCTGTGGACCATGGCTTCTGCTGTGGGAGGCGACTAAGAACATTTCAGGAAACACCAACTAGAGCAGCGGAGCTTTATTTGGGGTTAATCAGAGGCCCTTTACATGACGGCCGGTGTATGCCGACTGCTATCTAACCCCTAAAGGACACAGCCTTATTTCACCTTAAGGACCCGGCCATTTTTTGCAAATCTGACCAGTGTCACTTTATGTGGTGATAACTTTCAAACGCTTTGACTTATCCAGGCCGTTCTGAGACTGTTTTTTTGTCACATATTGTACTTCATGACAATACCAAAAAAATACCAGATTCAGCAAAATTTCAATTTCTCTACTTCTATAATACATAGTGATGCCTCCTAAAATAGCTATTACTTTGCATTTCCCATATGTCTACTTCATGAATGGATCATTTTGTGAGTGACATTTTATTTTTTGGGGACGTTACAAGGCTTAGAAATTTAGATGCAAATCTTGAAAATTTTCAAAAACCCACTTTTTAACCACTTCAGCTCCCCTAGCTTAAACCCCCTTAATGACCAGACCACTTTTTACACTTCTGACCTACACTACTTTCACCGTTTATTGCTCGGTCATGCAACTTACCACCCAAATGAATTTTACCTCCTTTTCTTCTCACTAATAGAGCTTTCATTTGGTGGTATTTCATTGCTGCTGACATTTTCACTTTTTTTGATATTAATCGAAATTGACCGAAATTTTTTTAAAAAAAATGACATTTTTCACTTTCAGTTGTAATTTTTTTTTTAAAAAACTACATTTCTATATAAATTTTTCTCTAAATTTATTGTTCTACATGTCTTTGATAAAAAAAAATGCAATAAGTGTATATTTATTGGTTTGGGTAAAAGTTATGGCGTTTACAAACTATGGTACAAAAATGTGAATTTCCGCTTTTTGAAGCAGCTCTGACTTTCTGAGCACCTGTCATGTTTCCTGAGGTTCTACAATGGCCAGACAGTACAAACACCCCACAAATGACCCCATTTCGGAAAGTACACACCCTAAGGTATTCGCTGATGGGCATAGTGAGTTCATGGAAGTTTTTATTTTTTGTCACAAGTTAGCGGAAAATTATGATTTTTTCTTTTTTTTCTTATAAAGTCTCATATTTCACTAACTTGTGACAAAAAATAAAAACTTCCATGAACTCAGTATGCCCATCACGAAATACCTTGGGGTGTCTTCTTTCCAAAATGGGGTCACTTGTGGGGTATTTATACTGCCCTGGCATTTTAGGGGACCTAAAGCGTGCAAAGTAGTTTGAAATCGAAATGTGTAAAAAATGCCCTGTGAAATTCTAAAGGTGCTCATTGGAATTTGGGCACCTTTGCGCATCTAGGCTGCAAAAAAGTGTCACACATGTGATATCGCCGTATTCAGGAGAAGAAGGGCAATGTGTTTTGGGGTGTCTTTTTACATATACCCATGCTGGGTGAGATAAATATCTCTCTAAAAGAACACTTTTCCCATTTTTTTATACAAAGTTGTCATTTGACAAAGATATTTCTCTCACCCAGCATGGGTATATGTAAAAAGACACTCCAAAACACATTGCCCAACTTCTCCTGAGTACGGAGATACCACATGTGTGACACTTTTTTGCAGCCTAGGTGGGCAAAGGGGCCCATATTCTAAAGAGCACCTTTAGGATTTCACAGGGCATTTTTTACGCATTTGGATTCCAAACTACTTCTCACGCTTTAGGGCCCCTAAAATGCCAGGGCAGTATAAATACCCCACAAGTGACCCCATTTTGGAAAGAAGACACCCCAAGGTATTCCGTGAGGGGCATGGCGAGTTCCTAGAAGATTTTTTTTTTTGGCACAAGTTAGTGGAATATGAGACTTTG
The DNA here is from genome assembly GCF_905171765.1 of Bufo bufo. NCBI lineage: Eukaryota > Metazoa > Chordata > Amphibia > Anura > Bufonidae > Bufo > Bufo bufo. Next base: position 235,253,959 of record NC_053395.1, read on the forward strand.
TAAGAAAAGAAAAAAAAAAAATCAATTTCCGCAAACTTTTGACAAAAAAAAATCTTCTATGAACTCTCCATGCCCCTCAAAAGTGATGTTTTTATAGCGCCGCAGCGATTTTACGGTGTTTTTGCAGTGATCAGAAAAAAAAAATTCTGTCACTGCGGTGGGGCGGACTAAACGCAAGTGTGCGCACAAGATCAGGCCTGATCAGGCAAACACTGCGTTTTTTGTAGAGTCTATAGAACATGTCCTATTCTTGTCCGCAATTGCGGACAAGAAAAGGCATTTTCTATATAGTTTTGGCAATGTGCGGATCCGCAAAACGCGGAAAGCACATTGCCGATGTCCGTGTTTTGGGGATCCGTGGTGTCCGTGTTTTGCGGATCCGCAAAACACATACAGACGTCTGAATGGAGCCTTACAGGGGGGTGATCAATGACGGGGGTGATCAGGGGTTAATAAGTGACAGGGGGGGGTGTAGTGTAGTGGTGTTTGGTGCTACTTTACAGTGCTGCCTGTGTCCTCTCGCGAGAGGCGAGATTTCCTGTGAACGCGCGCACACAGTAAACGAGTGGATCTGCAGCCTGCCAGCGGCGATCGTTTGCTGGCAGGCTATAGATGCAATTTTTTTAACCCCTGAAGGGTATATTAAACCCTGTTTTGATAACAGCGTCTAATATACCTGGTCCTCTGGTGGTCCCTTTTGCTTGGATCCTGGGCTACGCGATCAAGTGGATTAAGGTGAGTTAAATGATTTTTTATTTTTTTTTAACCCCTCCAGCGCTATTTTACTATGCAGTCTGTATTTAGAATGCTATTATTTTCCCTTATAACCATGTTATAAAGGGAAAATAATACAATTTACAGAACACCGATCCCAAGCCCGAACTTCTGTGAAGAAGTTCGGGTACCAAACATGTGCGATTTTTCTCATGCGAGTGCAAAACGCATTACAATGTTTTGCACTCGCGCGGAAAAATTGCGGGTGTTCCCGCAACGCACCCGCACATTTTCCCGCAACGTCCGTGTGAAAGAGGCCTTAGGGTCTCATTTTTTGGAGAATGAGATGACTGTTTTAATGGTATGATTTTGGGGTACATATACCTTTTTGATCGCTTGCTATTACACTTTTTGTGATGGAAGGTGACAAAATTATGGCTTTTTTTACACCATTTTTATTTTTACGTTGTTCACCTGAGGGGTTAGATCATGTGATAATTTTATAGAGCAGGTTCTTACGAACACGGCAATACCTAAAATGTGTACCTTTTTTTATTTATTAAGGTTTTACACAATAATATCATTTTTGAAACCAAAAAAACTTGTTTTAGTGTCTCCATAGTCTGAGAGACATATTTTTTTTATTTTTTGGGCCATTGTCTCATGTAGGGGCTCATTTTTTGCGGGATGAGGCGACGGTTTGAATGGTACTATTTTGGCGTACATATGACTTTTCTGATCACTTTTATTACCTTTTTGGGAAGTAAGGTGGGCAAAATTTGATTTCATCATAGTTTTTATTTTTTATGGTGTTCACCGTGCGGGGAATGTAACATGACCGTTTTATAGATCAGGTCGTTACGGACGTGGTGATAAATAACATGTGTAGGGAATTATTATTACTTTTTTTTTAATCAGGGATAAATGTTTTTTTTTAATTTTAACTTTTTTTCACTTTAACATTTTTTTTTACCCAGACCCACTTGTTTCTTGAAGATCCAGTGGGTCTGATGTCTGTATAATACAGTACAGTACACTATATAGTGTATTGTACTGTATTTTACTTACACTTTGTCTGAACAGATCTCTGCCTTTAGCACAGATCTGTTCAGCACCATGGACAGCAGGATGCCTGCAAAGGCGTCCTGTTGCCATGGGAACCTTCCCCGTCTGCCACAACTGAGCAGACGGGAAGGGGAGAGAGGGGGTTCCCTACCTCTGTGACCCAATCCTGTCCGGAGGCTGCAAAGGCACAGCAGCCCCCCGATGGGAGAGTGAGGGAGCTCCCTCCCCTTCCATACAGCGGTCCCTACGGACCGCGGCATGGAAGGGGTTAAAACGGCTGACATCTGCACAGATGTCAGCCATGTGAATCAGAGTGTCAGCAATGAGCTGACACTCTGATTCAACCGCTCAGTCATCCTGAGAATAAACGGGGGGCGGACGGAAGATCGCGCCGCCGCCTCCCACACTGCCGCCCGCAAACCTCACAGACCACAGGGATCAGAAACTTGCATAAGCGCTACAAACCGCATCGGCAATGCGGGGGGGTGGGTGGGGGGTCACAGGACCCCCCTAGGCATTGTCACAGGGTGCCTGCTGAATGATTTCAACAGGCACCCCGTTCTGATCACTGCCGGCCGGGCGACAGTGATCAAAACTACACAGGACGTACGGGTACGCCCTGTGTCCTTAAGGGGTTAACAGGATTGTGAATGTGATTGCTTAATTCTGAGCAAAGCTACATCCCCAGTTATTAGAGGGTGTGCACACTTCTGCAACCACATTAGTTTAGTGTTTTGTTTTTTTCTTCCCTCCACCTAAAAGATTCCAGTTTGTTTTTCCATTGAGTTGTACAGTTTATAGGTCACATTAAAGGAGGAAAAAGTATATATATGTACTAGGGCTGAAACGATTACTCGATTAAACTTTTTTGCATCGAGGATTCGTTTGTGTCATGTGACCACGGAGCGGGAGTGAAGCTCTTGCTATTACTTACCGCTCCGTGGTCAGCCGCCGGCCCGCACTGGATCCTGACACGGTTGTGACTAAATACCATCCTCCATAAGGACCTGGGAAATCGCCGACTCTACTGGAGCTGTCTATTTCCCACCATTTGTAGGGACCTCTTCTTCTGCCTCGTTGACCTGTTAGGATTTAGGCTGAATCCCCTTGTCTATAAGGACCTGTCAGTAACACAGCGTCTACATGGATACACTGTTAGAGGATACAATAAAGTTATAAAGGCGACTGCTTTAAAATAAGCCTCTTTTATGTTTAAACAAAAATCACAGAAAAAACTAAGATAAAAACATCCTGCACGGTATGATATATAAATGTGCGGATGTCCCTGGCCATATTATTGAAGAAAACCACAGAAATAAGATAATAATGCACTTAGTAAAATAGATGCAGGCATTATATATGGACATAGTCCTCACTCTGATATGATAATATCTGAGACACTTAGTCAACATATTTTGATCAAAACACATCTAAAGCCCGCCTACCGAACGCCAAGGTGGTCTCCGGTCAGGCGGGTCCTACGCTAACCTACCTTTACTTGAGGGAGTGGCACCTTCAAGTGTGAATGTGCACCTATTCTATCTTGGGAGTAGCATTCCTCTGCACTTTTGCCGTTCCTGTCCAATAGAGCGCCTTGATTAGGTGGTACATATGGGTGTGCTGGCTCCTCCTCCCATTGGTTGCTTCATGCACATGGCAGTGACTAGGAGCAGCACACCATATGTGCGGCATCTGCGCTCCTGAACATAGAAGCCCAACGGCTTAGGTAGGTTTAGCGTAGGACCCGTCTGACCTGAGACCACCTTGGCGCTTGGTAGGCGGGTGCAGATGTGTTTTGATCAAAATATGTTGACTAAGTGTCTCAGATATTATCATATCAGAGTGAGGACTATGTCCATATATAATGCTTGCATCTACTTTACTAAGTGCATTATTATCCTATTTCTGTGGTTTTCTTCTCTTTTATGTTTATTTTTATTTCTGAAAAATCTTTACAATAAACAATAAAAAAAAAAAAACACTATCATGTGACTTCTGAGCACTTGTCTCTGCCGAATTGTCCGGTCCTGTGATATTCATGGTAAAGCGCTTTACAGAAACATCTGGTCATGTGATCTCTGTACTTTCCTAGAAGTTAAAGGGGTTATCAGATATTGAAAATATCCCCGCCAATGCCCGGGCCCCTTGTATAGATTATACTTCCCTGCTCTGTGGCACCCGTGTCGCTGCGGATCCCTGCATGCCCGCTGCTGCATCTCCCTGTCACTCAGCCCCCCCCCCCCTTTAGGACAGTGGTCCCTAACCTTTTTTGCACCAAGGACCTGTTTCGTGCAAGACAATTTTCCCAAGGACCCTTGCAGGGTGGGGGGGTTCTGGGGTGGGGCTTAGGGGGTGCTGGTCGGCGCTGACTGATTCACGCACATAACAAAACACAAGGTGCATATTAAAATATATAACGACTATATAAACTGACTAGGGTCTCTGCTGCACTGGACCGTATTTTTCGCCCTCTAAGACGCACCGGCCCATAAGACGCACCTAGGTTTTAGAGGAGGACAATAAGAAAAAAATATTTTCCATAACACCTCAGGTCAGACCAGCAATCAGACCACCAATGTCTCAGATGAAACCCCCAACCTTCTGCCAGCCATCAGCCTCCATGTCAGCCAGCCATCAGCCTCCATGTCAGCCAGCCATCAGCCTCCATGTCAGCCAGCCATCAGCCCCTATAAGTCAGCCAGCCATCAGAATCCCATGTCAGCCATCAGCCCTCATGTCAGCCAGCCATCAGCCTCCATGTCAGCCAGCCATCAGAATCCCATGTCAGCCAGCCATCAGCCTCCATGTCAGCCAGCCATCAGCCTCCATGTCAGCCAGCCATCAGAATCCCATGTCAGCCAGCCATCAGCCCCCCATGTCAGTCAGCCAGCCATCAGCCCCCCATGTCAGTCAGCCAGCCATCAGCCCCCCATGTCAGCCAGCCATCAGAATCCCATGTCAGCCAGCCATCAGAATCCCATGTCAGCCAGCCATCAGCACCTATATGTCAGCCAGCCATCAGCCCCCCTGTCAGCCAGCCATCAGAATCCCATGTCAGCCAGCCATCGGCCCCCCATGTCAGCCAGCCATCAGCCCCTATATGTCAGCCAGCCATCAGCCCCTATATGTCAGCCAGCCATCAGCCCCTATATGTCAGCCAGCCATCAGAATCCCATGTCAGCCAGCCATCGGCCCCCCATGTCAGCCAGCCATCAGCCCCTATATGTCAGCCAGCCATCAGCCCCTATATGTCAGCCAGCCATCAGCCCCTATATGTCAGCCAGCCATCAGCCCCTATATGTCAGCCAGCCATCAGAATCCCATGTCAGCCAGCCATCGGCCCCCCATGTCAGCCAGCCATCAGCCCCTATATGTCAGCCAGCCATCAGCCCCTATATGTCAGCCAGCCATCAGCCCCCCTGTCAGCCAGCCATCAGCCCCCCTGTCAGCCAGCCATCAGCCCCCCTGTCAGCCAGCCATCAGCCCCCCTGTCAGCCAGCCATCAGCCCCCCTGTCAGCCAGCCATCAGCCCCCCTGTCAGCCAGCCATCAGCCCCCCTGTCAGCCAGCCATCAGCCCCCCTGTCAGCCAGCCATCAGCCCCCCTGTCAGCCAGCCATCAGCCCCCCTGTCAGCCAGCCATCAGCCCCCCTGTCAGCCAGCCATCAGCCCCCCTGTCAGCCAGCCATCGGCCCCCCATGTCAGCCAGCCATCCGCGCAAAAAAAAAAAAAAAAACCACTTACCTCTCATGTTCTTGGACGCCACCGCTCCTCACCATCGCGATCCTCTTCATCCTGCTGTCGGCTGTGTATAGCAGGCGCGGCGCACAGTGTGAGGTTACAAATCGCCCTCACGCTGTACGCAGCCCTGCACAGCCGAGTACCAGGAATCGGCGAGTACAGATCCTTCACCTCTTCCTGGTCCTCCGGTACTAATGAAGCGCATCCATAATTGAAGCGCTTCATTAGTACAGCGTTTAAGACAGCCCCGATTGCCGCTGCCCGGCAAACAATCTTCCAGGGACCGCTAGATCCTGGACGGAGCTGACACATTACTAGTGGACGGGGGCAGTGACATGAGATGTCAGTGAAGTCAGAATAGTAGGAAGAGGCAAAAAATGAGGGTGACGTCACTGTCAGAGGTAACATCATCCTGCTGTCAGATAATGTTGCTGATGGCTCAGTCGTCCTTTCCACATTTCCATCTCCTTTATCCATAATAACAGTCGCCCAACAGTTAGTGGAGTCACTGGTCAATACTGACTGGGAGGCTGGTGCCTCCCACACAGTAGGGGGGGCTGTGTGGGATTGTATGGAGAGGGGGCTGCTGTGTGGGATTGTATGGAGGGGGGGCTGCTGTGTGGGATTGCATGGAGGGGGGGCTGCTGTGTGGGATTGCATGGAGGGGGGGGCTGCTGTGTGGGATTGCATGGAGGGGGGGGCTGCTGTGTGGGATTGTATGGAGGGGGGGCTGCTGTGTGGGATTGTATGGAGGGGGGGGGGCTGTGTGGGATTGTATGGAGGGGGGGCTGCTGTGTGGGATTGTATGGAGGGGGGGCTGCTGTGTGGGATTGTATGGAGGGGGGGCTGCTGTGTGGGATTGTATGGAGGGGGGGCTGTGTGGGATTGTATGGAGGGGGGGCTGTGTGGGATTGTATGGAGGGGGGGGGCTGCTGTGTGGGATTGTATGTAGGGGGGGCTGCTGTGTGGGATTGTATGTAGGGGGGGCTGCTGTGTGGGATTGTATGTGGGGGGGTGGCTGCTGTGTGGGATTGTATGGAGGGGGGGGGCTGCTGTGTGGGATTGTATGGAGGGGGGGCTGCTGTGTGGGATTGTATGTAGGGGGGGTGGCTGCTGTGTGGGTGTCACGACTGCTATCCCAGCAGCAGTCGTGTCGCACCAGACGGAGGGGAAGGGGGACCCTTATCTACGGATGGGAATAGTATGGCCACCCCTGACTAACCCTAAGCTGGCACCTGTCTGCCCTGATACCCTAGACGGGGTGTGAACCCGTGCGGCGAGCTGGATGCCTAAACCCTCAGTCACCCTAACAAGCCTAGAGTGGGGAAAGGCCGATGGGAGCACTAGTCACCATCACTCACGTCTAGGAAAACAACAACAAACAAACTATAGCAGAGATAGACTTATCCAGTCACGAGCAGAGAAGGCGATCCCAATCACGACAGTCCACGCCGGACAAGAGCTCCACAGCAACACCATCAAACGATCTCCTTCAATGGTCAGAATAGAACTGGAAGTAAGGACTATATCTGGCAATGACTGCAAGTGAAACTGAAACTAATATAGTAGCTGGGAGTGGCAGACAGGACTCACCTGAGAAGGATGCCTACAAACTCCCAGTCAGGACAAAAAGGTTCACAAGGCAAAACCCAGATGACATACCCTGAACCATGGAGCGAACTCACAAGCTATCGCGAGTAGCAAGTCGCTGCGACCTTCTCCTCCCAGACCTGTCTGGATCAGTCACAGTCGTGACAGTACCCCCCTTTCTACGAGGGGCCCCTGGACTCTCAAGACCAGGCCTCTCCGGATGGGAGCTATGAAAAGCCTGTCAGCTTTTATCTCTGATGCTGGAACCCACATTCTCTCTTCGGAACCATAACATTCCAGTGCACCAGGTACTGAAGAGAGCGGCGAACATATCGTGAATCAACAATCTTTTCTACCTGAAACTCAAGACTGCCATCAACAACCACCGGTGGAGGCGGTAGTGGCAATGGTTCAGGAGGTTCTACATATCTCTTAAGCAGAGATCTGTGGAAGACATTATGGATCCTTAGAGTCTGAGGTAGCTCCAGACGAAAAGCCACCGGGTTAATGATCTTAATTACCCTATAAGGACCAATAAATCTCGGACCTAATTTCCACGAGGGAACCTTCAACTTGATATTTCTGGTAGACAACCACACCAAGTCATTCACCCCAAGGTCCGGACCTTCAGAGCGCTTCCTATCAGCCGCACGTTTGTATCTACCACCAATTCTCTTCAAACTTTCTTGAACACTCTGCCACACTGAAGAAAGTGAAGACGCAAATCGTTCCTCCTCGGGAATCCCAGACGGCCCCCCCTCACTAAACGTACAAAACTGAGGATGGAAACCATACGCACCAAAAAATGGTGACTTATCGGTGGATTCTTGATGACGATTATTAATGGCAAACTCGGCTAACGGTAAATAAGATGACCATTCCTCCTGATTTTCGGAAACAAAGCATCTCAAATATGTCTCTAGGTTTTGATTGGTACGTTCAGTCTGACCGTTGGACTGTGGATGGAAAGATGAAGAAAACGACAGATGAACCCCTAAACGAGAACAAAAAGCTTTCCAAAATTTAGAAACGAATTAGGTACCACGATCCGAAACAATATCGGAAGGGACCCCGTGAAGCTTCACGATGTGGTCAATAAAAACCTGAGCCAGTGTGTTAGCATTAGGCAATGCGGCAAGAGCAATAAAGTGCACCATTTTACTGAATCTGTCAACAACTACAAGAATAACAGTCTTCCCCGCTGATACTGGTAGATCCGTAATGAAATCCTTTGACAGGTGCATCCAAGGCCTGTTGGGGATGGCCAGAGGTAAAAGACGCCCTGCCGGACGAGTATGATCTACCTTAGAACGAGCACAGGTAGCACATGCAGACACAAAATTCAACACCTCCTGGCGCCATTTAGGCCACCAGAACCGACGAGACACTAACTCAGAGGTTGCCCTACTACCTGGGTGTCCTGCCAGTGTGGAGTTATGGTGTTCTTTTAGTATCTCCAGTCGTAAATTTTCTGGCACAAACAGTTTACCCGAGGGGCAGGAGGCCGGGGCGTCCCCCTGAGCTTCCAACACCCTCCCCTCCAAACCTGAGTGTAATGCAGAGACAACCACCCCCTTTTGCAAAATGGGCTCTGGTACCTCAACATCACCCCCTCCAGGAAAACTTCGAGACAATGCATCCGCCTTAGTATTTTTTGCCCCCGGGCGATAGGTTATTACAAAATTAAACCTAGTAAAAAATAACGACCACCGAGCCTGTCTAGGGGTGCGACGTTTAGCAGACTCCAGATATAATAAGTTTTTGTGATCAGTAATTACCGTGACGGGATGAACCGCCCCCTCCAAAAAATGACGCCACTCCTCAAAAGCCAACTTAATAGCCAAAAGTTCCCTGTTGCCAATGTCATAGTTCCTTTCTGCAGTAGACAATTTCTTCGAAAAGAAAGCACACGGACGCCATTCACCAGGGGACGGGCCCTGAGATAGTACCGCTCCCACCCCCACCTCTGATGCGTCAACCTCTACAATAAAAGGAAGCGAGACATCTGGCTGTACGAGAATAGGGGCCGAGGTGAATCTCTCCTTCAGAGATGCAAAGGCAGTTTTGGCTGCATGTGACCATTTGGAAAAATCGGATCCCTTACGGGTCATGTCCGTCAGTGGTTTGACCACCAAGGAATAGTTCTTTATAAACTTTCTATAAAAATTGGCAAACCCCAAGAAGCGTTGCAATGCCTTCAGGTTCTCAGGCAGATCCCAGTCTATAATCGCCCGGACTTTCTCTGGATCCATGCGGAAACTTGAATCTGACAACACATACCCCAGAAATGGCAGTTCTTTTACGGCGAACACACATTTTTCTAACTTAGCAAACAATTTGTTGGCCCTTAATATCTGCAGCACTTGTCTCACATGGATCTTATGTGTATCCAGATCCGGGGAATAGACCAGGATGTCATCAAGATATATCACAACAAATCTCCCGATAAGGTGACTAAAAATATCGTTGACAAAATGTTGGAATACCGCAGGCGCATTAGTAAGACCAAATGGCATGACCAGATTTTCATAATGCCCTTCCGGAGTATTAAAAGCCGTCTTCCACTCATCCCCCTCTTTGATGCGAACCAGGTTATAGGCTCCTCTGAGATCCATTTTGGAGAACCATTTAGCACCAGCAACCTGATTAAAGAGGTCGGGAATGAGAGGAAGAGGATAGGGATCTCGGATAGTTATCCGGTTTAATTCCCGGAAATCCAGGCAAGGACGTAGGCCCCCATCTTTCTTTTTAACGAAAAAGAACCCTGCAGCCACAGGTGAAGAAGAGGGTCTGATGTGTCCCTTAGCCAAACTCTCCGAAATATAATCTTTCATAGCCTTCCTCTACGGGCCGGAAAGATTGTATAACCGGGTTTTAGGTAGTTTTGCCCCAGGTAATAGATTAATCGGGCAATCATATGGACGATGAGGTGGTAACCCCTGACAACCCTTCTCAGAGAACACATCCATAAAATCTGACAGAAAGGCAGGTAAAGATGTTACAGAGAGTGTAGAGCACCTACTACTCAAGCAGTTGTCCTTACAATGTTCACTCCACTCCACAATCTCCCCGGCCTGCCAATCCACCACTGGATTGTGAGTCACCAGCCAGGGAAGCCCCAATACCATAGGAGCCGGAAGACCGTCCAGGAAATAACACGAGATATGCTCTTTATGGAGGTCCCCTACCTGCAGATGGATATTATGGATGATCTGAGTTAACTCTCTCTGAGTAAGAGGGGAGGAGTCGATGGCAAAAACAGGAATAGTTCTGCATACCGGTTCCGGAGTAAAACCCAGAGCCTGAGCGAACCGTGAATCCACCAAGTTGACCCCCGCCCCACTGTCCAAAAAGACGGAACAGATCTCAGTTTTATTGCCCGCCTCAACGGTAGCGGACAACAAAAACTGAGACATGCGTATGGAGGAAACGAATACGCCCAGACTGTTATCCTCCGCACAATCTGGGGACTCTAGTTTTCCCGGCGGCTCCTTTGTTTGTGGTCTCTTGGGTTCTGAGGGACAAACCTTTGCAAAATGACCCCTCCCCCCACAACGAAAACAAACCTCTGACCTACAGCGGAACTTAGGAGGATTCACCCGTCTAGTGGCGCCCCCTATTTGCATTGGTTCGACTGGATCATAACAAACCGATCCCTGCCCTATAGAGGCCTCCGTAAAATTTAATAGTCTCTCCCTGAGTCGTCTGTCGATTCTTATGGACAGAGACATAGCAGCCTCAAGAGACCCAGGGACCTCGTATACCGCCAGCGCGTCTTTTAATTTTTCAGACAACCCCTGGCAGAACTGACTATTAAGGGCCGAGTCGTTCCATAACGTATCAGTAGCCCACCTACGGAATTCGGAACAATATAGTTCAGCAGACCGGTTCTCTTGCCGAAGTCTACGTAGCTTAGACTCAGCCAGTGAGACCCTGTCCGGGTCATCATATACGAGACCCAGGGCTTCAAAAAACTCCTCCACTGATCGTAAGGCCGGAGAGTCTGATGGTAGGGAGAAAGCCCAAGCCTGCGGAGAGAAAATACAATGCCCACCCGTTGTTCCTCACCGCCGGAGGATCTAGGGCGTAACCTGAAGAACAATTTGCAAGCCTCTCTGAAGGTTACAAATTGGTCTCTCCCTCCTGAGAACCTATGAGGTAAAGCCACTTTTGGCTCAGGAGTACCTTGGTTTCCCGTAGCAACGGTGGAACCCAAGGATGGCTTCTGCAGCACTGTTGCTTTTAATCCTGTAATTGTTTCGCCAAAACCGAAACCGGATCCATAGTGGAACAGACAAAATACAAAGCAAAACAGCAAGCAGAAAAAAAAAAAAAAAAATGTCACATTTTTTTTTTTTTTAAAAGGCCAGATATACTGTCACGACTGCTATCCCAGCAGCAGTCATGTCGTACCAGACGGAGGGGAAGGGGGACCCTTATCTACGGATGGGAATAGTATGGCCACCCCTGACTAACCCTAAGCTGGCACCTGTCTGCCCTGATACCCTAGACGGGGTGTGAACCCGTGCGGCGAGCAGGATGCCTAAACCCTCAGTCACCCTAACAAGTCTGGACTGGGGAAAGGTCGATGGGAGCGCTAGTCACCATCACTCATGTCTAGGAGAACAGCTGGGGAAGACAGCAACAAACAAACTATATCAGAGATAGACTTATCCAGTCACGAGCAGAGAAGGCGATCCCAATCACGACAGTCCACGCCGGACAAGAGCTCCACAGCAACACCATCAAACGATCTCCTTCAAAGGTCAGAATAGAACTGGAAGTGAAGACTATATCTGGCAATGACTGCAAGTGAAAGTGAAACTAATATAGTAGCTGGGAGTGGCAGACAGGACTCACCTGAGAAGGATGCCTACAAACTCCCAGTCAGGACAAAAAGGTTCACAAGGCAAAACCCAGATGACATACCCTGAACCACGGAGCAAACTCACAAGCTATCGCGAGTAGCAAGTCGCTGCGACCTTCTCCTCCCAGACCTGTCTGGATCAGTCACAGTCGTGACAGTGGGATTGTATGGAGGGGGGGTGGCTGCTGTGTGGGATTGTATGGAGGGGGCTGCTGTGTGGGATTGTATGGAGGGGGCTGCTGTGTGGGATTGTATGGAGGGGGGGCTGCTGTGTGGGATTGTATGGAGGGGGGGCTGCTGTGTGGGATTGTATGGAGGGGGGGGGGCTGCTGTGTGGGATTGTATGGAGGGGGGGCTGCTGTGTGGGATTGTATGGAGGGGGGGCTGCTGTGTGGGATTGTATGGAGGGGGGCTGCTGTGTGGGATTGTATGGAGGGGGGGCTGCTGTGTGGGATTGTATGGAGGGGGGGCTGCTGTGTGGGATTGTATGGAGGGGGGGCTGCTGTGTGGGATTGTATGGAGGGGGGGCTGCTGTGTGGGATTGTATGGAGGGGGGGCTGCTGTGTGGGATTGTATGGAGGGGGGGCTGCTGTGTGGGATTGTATGGAGGGGGGGCTGCTGTGTGGGATTGTATGGAGGGGGGGCTGCTGTGTGGGATTGTATGGAGGGGGGGCTGCTGTGTGGGATTGTATGGAGGGGGGCTGCTGTGTGGGATTGTATGGAGGGGGGCTGCTGTGTGGGATTGTATGGAGGGGGGCTGCTGTGTGGGATTGTATGGAGGGGGGGGCTGCTATGTGGGATTGTATGGAGGGGGGGCTGCTGTGGGATTGTATGGAGGGGGGGCTGCTATGTGGGATTGTATGGAGGGGGGGCTGCTGTGTGGGATTGTATGGAAGGGGGGCTGCTGTGTGGGATTGTATGGAAGGGGGCTGTGTGGGATTGTATGGAGGGGGGGCTGCTGTGTGGGATTGTATGGAGGGGGGGCTGTGTGGGATTGTATGGGGGAGGTGGCTGCAGTGTGGGATTGTATGGAGGGGGGGCTGCTGTGTGGGATTGTATGGAGGGGGGGGCTGCTGTGTGGGATTGTATGGGGGGGGCTGTGTGGGATTGTATGGGGGGGGCTGTGTGGGATTGTATGGAGGGGGGGGGCTGCTGTGTGGGATTGTATGGGGGGGCTGTGTGGGATTGTATGGGGGGGGGCTGTGTGGGATTGTATGGAGGGGGGGGGCTGCTGTGTGGGATTGTATGGAGGGGGGTGGGCTGCTGTGTGGGATTGTATGGGGGGGGGGGCTGTGTGGGATTGTATGGGGGGGGGCTGTGTGGGATTGTATGGAGGGGGGGGGGGCTGCTGTGTGGGATTGTATCTCTCTCCCCTCCCCAGCACTCTCAGACTCTCTCTCCCCTTCCCAGAACTCTCACATTCTCTCTCCCCTCCCCAGCACTCTCACACTCTCTCTCCCCTCCCCAGCACTCTCACACTCTCTCTCCCCTCCCCAGCACTCTCACACTCTCTCTCCCCTCCCCAGCACTCTCACACTCTCTCTCCCCTCCCCAGCACTCTCAGACTGTCTCTCCTCAGCACTCTCAGACTGTCTCTCCTCAGCACTCTCAGACTGTCTCTCCGCAGCACTCTCAGACTGTCTCTCCTCAGCACTCTCAGACTGTCTCTCCGCAGCACTCTCAGACTGTCTCTCCTCAGCACTCTCAGACTGTCTCTCCTCAGCACTCTCAGACTGTCTCTCCTCAGCACTCTCAGACTGTCTCTCCTCAGCACTCTCAGACTGTCTCTCCTCAGCACTCTGACAGTCTCTCCCCAGCACTCTCAGACTCTCTCTCCCCAGAACTCTCAGACTCTCTCTCCCCAGCACTCTCAGACTGTCTCTCCCCAGAACTCTCAGACTCTCTCTCCCCAGAACTCTCAGACTCTCTCTCCCCAGAACTCTCAGACTGTCTCTCCCCAGAACTCTCAGACTGTCTCTCCCCAGCACTCTCAGACTCTCTCTACCCAGCACTCTCAGACTGTCTCTCCTCAGCACTCTCAGACTCTCTCTCCCCAGCACTCTCAGACTCTCTCTCCCCAGCACTCTCAGACTGTCTCTCCCCAGCACTCTCAGACTGTCTCTCCCCAGCACTCTCAGACTCTCTCTCCTCCTCAGTGGGTCAGAGCTTGTGACATAAGAGCGCGCCCGTGTGACCCACGTGACCTAGGGATGTCACGTGATCTTGTGACGTCAGAGTTCCTAACGGAGTATAGTATTTAGCTATTACCATCCTGACACATTGCCGAGTCATAGAGCACGTACGCGCGCCCTATGACCCGACGCTGTGTGACGTCAGGACGGCAGTGCAGCACGCAGAGAAGAAGATGGAGGAGCTGTGGAGCGGCGCCCCTACAGGAAAGGTAAGTACAGTTACTGGGAGGGCGGAAGGGTGGCCCCGGGGGGCAAGCTGATGACACCCCAGTATATATATATGTACCCTGTATAATGTACTGTATATACAGATAACCCCCAGTATATATATATACCCTGTATAATGTACTGTATATACAGATAACCCCCAGTATATATATATACCCTGTATAATGTACTGTATATACAGATAACCCCAGTATATATATATATATATATATATATATATATATACCCTGTATAATGTACTGTATATACAGATAACCCCCAGTATATATATATATACCCCTGTATAATGTACTGTATATACAGATAACCCCCAGTATATATATATACACCCTGTATAATGTACTGTATATACAGATAACCCCCAGTATATATATATACCCTGTATAATGTACTGTATATACAGATAACCCCCAGTATATATATATATGTACCCTGTATAATGTACTGTATATACAGATAACCCCCAGTATATATATGTACCCTGTATAATGTACTGTATATACAGATAACCCCCAGTATATATATATATATGTACCCTGTATAATGTACTGTATATACAGATAACCCCCAGTGTATATATATGTACCCTGTATAATGTACTGTATATACAGATAACCCCCCAGTATATATATATATATGTACCCTGTATAATGTACTGTATATACAGATAACCCCCAGTGTATATATATGTACCCTGTATAATGTACTGTATATACAGATAACCCCCAGCATATATATATCCTGTATAATGTACTGTATATACAGATAACCCCCAGTATATATATATATATGTACCCTGTATAATGTACTGTATATACAGATAACCCCCAGTATATATATGTACCCTGTATAATGTACTGTATATACAGATAACCCCCAGTATATATATATATGTACCCTGTATAATGTACTGTATATACAGATAACCCCCAGTATATATATATATGTACCCTGTATAATGTACTGTATATACAGATAACCCCCAGTATATATATATATGTACCCTGTATAATGTACTGTATATACAGATAACCCCCAGTATATATATATATATGTACCCTGTATAATGTACTGTATATACAGATAACCCCCAGTATATATATATATGTACCCTGTATAATGTACTGTATATACAGATAACCCCCAGTATATATATATGTACCCTGTATAATGTACTGTATATACAGATAACCCCCAGTATATATATATATATATACCCTGTATAATGTACTGTATATACAGATAACCCCCAGTATATATATATATGTACCCTGTATAATGTACTGTATATACAGATAACCCCCAGTATATATATATGTACCCTGTATAATGTACTGTATATACAGATAACCCCCAGTATATATATATACCCTGTATAATGTACTGTATATACAGATAACCCCCAGTATATATATATATGTACCCTGTATAATGTACTGTATATACAGATAACCCCCAGTATATATATATATGTACCCTGTATAATGTACTGTATATACAGATAACCCCCAGTGTATATATATGTACCCTGTATAATGTACTGTATATACAGATAACCCCCAGTATATATATATACCCTGTATAATGTACTGTATATACAGATAACCCCCAGTATATATATATATACCCTGTATAATGTACTGTATATACAGATAACCCCCAGTATATATATATATACCCTGTATAATGTACTGTATATACAGATAACCCCCAGTATATATATATATGTACCCTGTATAATGTACTGTATATACAGATAACCCCCAGTATATATATATGTACCCTGTATAATGTACTGTATATACAGATAACCCCCAGTATATATATATATACCCTGTATAATGTACTGTATATACAGATAACCCCCAGTATATATATATACCCTGTATAATGTACTGTATATACAGATAACCCCCAGTATATATATATATGTACCCTGTATAATGTACTGTATATACAGATAACCCCCAGTATATATATATGTACCCTGTATAATGTACTGTATATACAGATAACCCCCAGTATATATATATACCCTGTATAATGTACTGTATATACAGATAACCCCCAGTATATATATATGTACCCTGTATAATGTACTGTATATACAGATAACCCCCAGTGTATATATATGTACCCTGTATAATGTACTGTATATACAGATAACCCCCAGTATATATATATGTACCCTGTATAATGTACTGTATATACAGATAACCCCCAGTATATATATATACCCTGTATAATGTACTGTATATACAGATAACCCCCAGTATATATATATGTACCCTGTATAATGTACTGTATATACAGATAACCCCCAGTATATATATATATGTACCCTGTATAATGTACTGTATATACAGATAACCCCCAGTATATATATATGTACCCTGTATAATGTACTGTATATACAGATAACCCCCAGTATATATATATGTACCCTGTATAATGTACTGTATATACAGATAACCCCCAGTATATATATATGTACCCTGTATAATGTACTGTATATACAGATATCCCCCAGTATATATATATACCCTGTATAATGTACTGTATATACAGATAACCCCCAGTATATATATATATACCCTGTATAATGTACTGTATATACAGATAACCCCCAGTATATATATGTACCCTGTATAATGTACTGTATATACAGATAACCCCCAGTATATATATATATATGTACCCTGTATAATGTACTGTATATACAGATAACCCCCAGTATATATATGTACCCTGTATAATGTACTGTATATACAGATAACCCCCAGTATATATATATATATATATACCCTGTATAATGTACTGTATATACAGATAACCCCCAGCATATATATATATATATATATATACCCTGTATAATGTACTGTATATACAGATAACCCCCAGTATATATATGTACCCTGTATAATGTACTGTATATACAGATAACCCCCAGTATATATATATATATACCCTGTATAATGTACTGTATATACAGATAACCCCCAGTATATATATATGTACCCTGTATAATGTACTGTATATACAGATAACCCCCAGTATATATATATATACCCTGTATAATGTACTGTATATACAGATAACCCCCAGTATATATATATGTACCCTGTATAATGTACTGTATATACAGATAACCCCCAGTATATATATATATATATATATATATATACCCTGTATAATGTACTGTATATACAGATATCCCCCAGCGTATATATATACCCTGTATAATGTACTGTATATACAGATAACCCCCAGTATATATATGTACCCTGTATAATGTACTGTATATACAGATAACCCCCAGTATATATATATATGTACCCTGTATAATGTACTGTATATACAGATTTCCCCCAGTATATATATATATATATACCCTGTATATGTACTGTATATACAGATAACCCCCAGTATATATATGTACCCTGTATAATGTACTGTATATACAGATAACCCCCAGTATATATATATATGTACCCTGTATAATGTACTGTATATACAGATTTCCCCCAGTATATATATATATATATATACCCTGTATAATGTACTGTATATACAGATAACCCCCCAGTATATATATATATATATATATATATATATATATATATATATACTGTATAATGTACTGTATATACAGATAACCCCCAGTATATATATATATATACCCTGTATAATGTACTGTATATACAGATAACCCCCAGTATATATATATATACCCTGTATAATGTACTGTATATACAGATAACCCCCAGTATATATATATGTACCCTGTATAATGTACTGTATATACAGATAACCCCCCAGTATATATATATATACCCTGTATAATGTACTGTATATACAGATAACCCCCAGTATATATATATATATGTACCCTGTATAATGTACTGTATATACAGATAACCCCCAGTATATATATATACCCTGTATAATGTACTGTATATACAGATAACCCCAGTAATATATATATATATATAACCCTGTATAATGTACTGTATATACAGATAACCCCCAGTATATATATATGTACCCTGTATAATGTACTGTATATACAGATAACCCCCAGTATATATATATATACCCTGTATAATGTACTGTATATACAGATAACCCCCAGTATATATATATGTACCCTGTATAATGTACTGTATATACAGATAACCCCCAGTATATATATATATACCCTGTATAATGTACTGTATATACAGATAACCCCCAGTATATATATATGTACCCTGTATAATGTACTGTATATACAGATAACCCCCAGTATATATATATACCCTGTATAATGTACTGTATATACAGATAACCCCCAGTATATATATATGTACCCTGTATAATGTACTGTATATACAGATAACCCCCAGTATATATATATGTACCCTGTATAATGTACTGTATATACAGATAACCCCCAGTATATATATATGTACCCTGTATAATGTACTGTATATACAGATAACCCCCAGTATATATATATATACCCTGTATAATGTACTGTATATACAGATAACCCCCAGTATATATATATATCCTGTATAATGTACTGTATATACAGATAACCCCCAGTATATATATATATGTACCCTGTATAATGTACTGTATATACAGATAACCCCCAGTATATATATATGTACCCTGTATAATGTACTGTATATACAGATAACCCCCAGTGTATATATATATACCCTGTATAATGTACTGTATATACAGATAACCCCCAGTATATATATATATATATATACCCTGTATAATGTACTGTATATACAGATAACCCCCAGTATATATATATATATACCCTGTATAATGTACTGTATATACAGATAACCCCCAGTATATATATATATACCCTGTATAATGTACTGTATATACAGATAACCCCCAGTATATATATATGTACCCTGTATAATGTACTGTATATACAGATAACCCCCAGTATATATATATATATATATATATATATATATCCTGTATAATGTACTGTATATACAGATAACCCCCAGTATATATATGTACCCTGTATAATGTACTGTATATACAGATAACCCCCAGTGTATATATATATATATATATACCCTGTATAATGTACTGTATATACAGATAACCCCCAGTATATATATATACCCTGTATAATGTACTGTATATACAGATAACCCCCAGTGTATATATATATATATATATACCCTGTATAATGTACTGTATATACAGATAACCCCCAGTATATATATGTACCCTGTATAATGTACTGTATATACAGATAACCCCCAGCATATATATACCCTGTATAATGTACTGTATATACAGATAACCCCCAGTATATATATATATCCTGTATAATGTACTGTATATACAGATAACCCCCAGTATATATATATATATATATACCCTGTATAATGTACTGTATATACAGATAACCCCCAGTATATATATATATACCCTGTATAATGTACTGTATATACAGATAACCCCCCAGTATATATATATATATATATCCTGTATAATGTACTGTATATACAGATAACCCCCAGTATATATATATATATATATATATATATATATATATACCCTGTATAATGTACTGTATATACAGATAACCCCCAGTATATATATATACCCTGTATAATGTACTGTATATACAGATAACCCCCAGTGTATATATATATATATATATATATATATATATATATACCCTGTATAATGTACTGTATATACAGATAACCCCCAGCATGTGTGTATATATATATATATATATATACCCTGTATAATGTACTGTATATACAGATAACCCCCAGTATATATATATATACCCTGTATAATGTACTGTATATACAGATAACCCCCCAGTATATATATATATATATATATATACCCTGTATAATGTACTGTATATACAGATAACCCCCAGCATGTGTGTATATATATATATATATATATACCCTGTATAATGTACTGTATATACAGATAACCCCCAGTATATATATATATACCCTGTATAATGTACTGTATATACAGATAACCCCCAGTATATATATATATACCCTGTATAATGTACTGTATATACAGATAACCCCCAGTATATATATATGTACCCTGTATAATGTACTGTATATACAGATAACCCCCAGTATATATATATATACCCTGTATAATGTACTGTATATACAGATAACCCCCAGTATATATATATGTACCCTGTATAATGTACTGTATATACAGATAACCCCCAGTATATATATATGTACCCTGTATAATGTACTGTATATACAGATAACCCCCAGTATATATATATGTACCCTGTATAATGTACTGTATATACAGATAACCCCCAGTATATATATATATACCCTGTATAATGTACTGTATATACAGATAACCCCCAGTATATATATATATATCCTGTATAATGTACTGTATATACAGATAACCCCCAGTATATATATATATATATATATATATATATGTACCCTGTATAATGTACTGTATATACAGATAACCCCCAGTGTATATATATATACCCTGTATAATGTACTGTAT